>NC_053493.1:339081942-339381942 GCF_905171775.1 Rana temporaria | reverse complement strand
CCCCATAGCCTGTAGTGCATACAGATCTGTAGGAGCTACCTGCATAAAGCAGATGGTTGTTGGTGGGAACAAGATACCACGTGATGAAGATCCTTCAACATATACCATGTGATTTCAAGCACTGGTGTTTGCCTGGTGGTGGTACTTTTACTCCAACTGATTTTATTTTCCTAATCCATCTAATAGGTTATGATCACAGTCCACTTCTGTGTTCCTCACTTCTTTTTTTCTCTGTATCACTCTGTATTCCAACAGTACCTACAGCCTTGTAGTCTGATGTACAGTAACTTGACTGAATACCTGGCTGGGGGGTGAAATAAGTATAAAGTCATTGTGTGTAGAAAATAATTATCAGGGATTAGATGTTTGTTTATTGACACATTACCTCATGCTCGTCACCCATATATCAGGCCAAGAAACACTCTGACAAAAGGGTTCATTCGAGAGTTTCTGACAATTGTGCTAAGAGCAATGCTGTATTGTGAATTTATAACCGCAAGACCAACTGAGCGCATTTTAGAGTCCAACTTCAGCCAAAACTTTAATATAGAGTGTATACCAGTGTACACTAGAACCTCAACCAGCTTTGTATTATCTCTGTGTCTCTGTTACGACCCTGACTATGAGAACACTCTGTCTCAAGTTTAGACTCCAGCTGTAGAGGCCTATCAGAATTAACCACCAGCTCACTCTCACTAAACTATAAGAGTATGGGGTCTATATCATCATATCCTCTGAGTGGAGCAAAACATGTAGTAAATTAGCACTCTTGATATAACACATAGAAAGAACCCCAATATAATTAGAGCAAGTATCTTAGTAGTTAATATGCATTCTGAGAGTGAGAGAAGGTGACAGTCCTGAGTATGGATAGCAAACACTATCTATGTGACGAAAGTCTATATATACATGCAGTTTAAGGGGTGGTGTGGACCAGGTCTCTTTGCACAGGAGTAGATGGTAATTCCAATATGTAGTAATGTAGTCTATATACTCATGCAGTTTTAGAGGTAGTGTGGACCAGGTCTGTTTGCACAGGAGTAGATGGTAATTCCAATATGCAGTAATATGGTCTATATACTCATGCAATTTAAGAGGTAGTGTGGACCAGGTCTGTTTGCACAGGAGTAGATGGTAAATCCAAATATGCAGTAATATGGTCTATATATACATGCAGTTTAAGAGGTAGTGTGGACCAGGTCTGTTTGCACAGGAGTAGATGGTAAATCCAATATGCAGTAATATGATCAGAGTATACTTGCGGTTAGGAGGTAGTCCAGACTGGGAAGTTAGCACAGGTGCTGATGGTATCTCCTTAGCAGTATGCAGCGGTGGTGGTCCTTCTATCCAGTATAGCAATGAGATTTGGGTCCAAGTGAGAGTGTCCCACAAAGGGGGAACTTCAAGGTTGCTGTGGGTTGGTGGAGGGTCTCCAGGTGGCGGCAGGGTCCAACAGGAATATTCCAACAACCTGCCGCCAGTGCTGGAGGTTTAAATAGCCCGGTCTCCCATCCACGCCGAGCGCCACACACTGGAACGCACTTCCGCGTTCCAGCGTGGAGCGCAGACGTCCGCGTACCGGAAGTGATGCGGATGTCTTCTTGAATGGAGCGCAGCTGTCATTGCAGGTAAAGCTGCGCTCCTTGTACACAAATTAACGCTAATAGCGTTACAGTCTCTATATGGAAAAGCTGATGGGTTCCAAAAGGAACAAGAAGCGAACAAAGATTTCTCGAATTCTGGTCTATTGAATGGATGTTAGACAAACAGAAAATGGAGGGAAATCCCACCAATGGGGGACAGTTATAACAATTTGTTTCACTAATAAATTTAAAGGGTAACTTCACTTTTGTGGAAAAAATATACCAAATAAAAAAATGATATAGCAAATACAATTGCTACACAAGCCGTGTTGTAATGTAACATTATGAAAAATGATCTTTCCTTTGTAGTTGCTGAAATTTTCTGTAAAATGAAATGCAATATGGCAACCTGGAGGTGTTTTGTACACTGTTGGTGTACAGAAAGCCCTCATAAATGTAATTCCTGCTTGTATGATTGGCTTAGTGATTTTCCCAGAAGTCTGCACTAAGATACAAGTAAAATTTTAAGCACCCATGAAATAGGATTCTAAAGGGATGCAGACTCTGTAGCTTTTCTCATTAGAGAGTGCACCAGGTGATGATAATGAACCAGTGACTCCCAGAATAAAAATCATTTTTCAAAAGATATATTGAATCAAACAGTTATTTCTTCAGAAGAACAAAAGGTAAGAATCTGCTACAATGTTTGTTAAAATCCCTTCAATGCACATTGATCATCAAGAGGGAGTTACACTTTAAAAGCACTCTGTACTTACAAGGACACTTATAAGTACAAAGAACCTGTCGTGGTCGGAGGTAGAAGGGGAACTGTCACCACTAAGATACCAATCACCTTTACCAAGAACCACAGTGAGTAACTGAAGCAAGTACCGGAGCAGTATTCTCACTGAACGGGCATGGTGGAGAATCGGGAAACTTCAGGCAGTGATGAAGTCAGGGACCCAACCAACGGAGGTGGTGCTTGCAGAGCAGCCTTGTGTGTCAAGCCAATGGATCAAGCCGGTCAGCAGAGGTGAAGCTTGAGAAAGATCTGGAGTGCCAAGCTAGGGACCCAGCAGGGAAGCATGGGTGACGCTTCAGGGAGATACCACCGCAAAGTTTGGAGGAGCTCAAGGGATTCAGAGTCAGTGAATCAATGGGTCTAGTGAGAGACCGGGAGCTCAGTGTTGAAGAACTACAAGAAGCAGTTGTAATGAAGCTGAAGGAACTGTCATGTTTGAGTTAGGACCTGTTAAAGACTGTTGCCGTAGGAGACCACATTCCTGCATGTGCATATGTGGCGCCTTGCTGGGGCCTTTACTTGCACGGCTGTCCTTCTATTGAAGCTTTGGAGTCTGCCAATTGAATATACAACTACTTAAGGGTGTCCTGGCCCTAACCCTCTTTCCCCCCAAATACAAAAAGGACTGTAAAAACCATTTTACATCCAAAAAGTGGCTCACTCTCAATGACTTTCACCATATTTGCACCCACCATGCCTCACAAACCACTACATATTGAAGAATGTTAGCTATCTTTGGCCTTAGAGGTCTTGACAAGACTTGAAGAGGCTTAAGACTTTGCTACGTGAATTGTTTACAGTACACTGTGAGTGTGGGAATAATGCTGTCATCCTATTTCTATCCAATATTAGTCTAAAGTAACTGTTTCCTGTGGTCTTAAAGGACAATTTCATTGTAAAAATCAGTGCTAAACATAGTGTTACTGTTCTATTAAAATAATTGAGAATCTTCACTTAAAGGAGTTGTAAAGGGAAAAACATTTTTGCCTACAATTAATGTCTGCAAGGTAGACAGACAGAATAGTGTAATGATTCTGTTTAATAACGAGTAAATACCTATTAAATTCCTTCATCTATATCACCTCCGGCGTTCTAGTTTCTGTTCTCTCATTCACTTCCTGGTTTGCATCGTTCGTTCATGTAAGAACTACATTTCCCAGTATGAATTGCGGCACGCCCAGTAATTCAACACGTAGAGAGCGTCCTGCCACACTTCTGAGCAAAAACGAACAATGAGGAAGTGAAAAGAGGAATGTCTGCAGGTAAAGGATGCTTATTATGAAAAAAAAAAATTCCTTCACAACCCCTTTAAAGCATTTGTTACCCCAACATGTCATACCCCTATTCCAGCCATAGGGGGCTTAAAAGGATCCTACACATTTTTTTTTTTGGTACTGGCCCTTTAGGAAAGGAAAAAAAGCTTACCTGTAGGTAAAATTAATATCTCTCCAATGTTCACTGTTTAGGAGATATTCCAGCAAGCAACAGCTGGTGACCTCACCGTTGCATGTGCTCTGAAGGAACAGCATTCACGTGCCATTTCTTCAAAGCCCTGTGCCATGCCTGGGGCTCCCGAGCAGATTGACGTCATCACGGCTCGGCCAATCAGACTGTCGGAGCCCATAAACCCGGAAGGAAAGGCTTCGTTTTAAGGTACATATTTCATAATGTGCTAGTATGCAATGCTAGCAGGGTAAAACCATTTTTTTTTTTAAAGAAGCTTTACTACCACTAGCGCACAGTGTTTCTCAATTGTACAATATTAGCTTTTGGACCTAGCCCTGGGGTACATGTCAGCCCACTCTGCAGGTGGGGGTCCCTCAGATGCCTCTGGGGGGTCATCCTATCTATGTAAGAAATCCTACATAGATATTGCTTTCATTTATTATTTAGCCTACAGAGCAACAAAAAAAAACACGAAGGCTGAAATCCAAAATAATCCCAAATGCTAAATTCTAACCCAGTACCATCAACTTCTTCTACAGTATTGTTACCATTTCTTGGAAAGAAAGGTTTACTAGACTCTGGATAGTCCTACCAAAACTGTGTAACATTACAAATGAATATAATGAAATAGAAATAGCAATCCACTAGACTTAAGCTGGCCATACATCTGTAACATTTTCTTAGAAAATGTTAATTTTCAGAATGTTTTATGATTTTCCAATCATTAGTGGGGTCAAATCAACATTCATTTCCACCACAGTAATGATAAAATTCAAAGGAGCCGGATGGAAAAATGTTCACAAATGTACAGATTTGTAGCAGTGAATGTGACTTTAGATTGGGAAAGTCCGATCGCTCCACAATCAAATAAAATTTTGAGGTACATTCGAGGGAGTCGGGACATTCATTAAGTTATTAAATGTGCTGATCAGGATATTCATACAAATAAAGTTGGGCAGCTTTAGCCTGAAGTTTTTTTTATTAAAGTATAGAACATATATTTTTCATATATTTTTCTGTGTTTAATAAGTAAACTAATGATTTTTGTTTCAGTTTTTCTGAGAATGACGACTTTTCTTTGCATTCTACATATATCCTTAATGAAAATGTTTTTGGAAATTGTGATATATGCACAGAGCTATTATGATGGACAAAGTGCAGCAACCCAGAGCAATATTTTTTTTAAATTTGTTGAAATAATTTAAAATGTACTTACTGATTGGTTATGAATTACTGCATTTTATCAACAGTCCTAAAAGGACAACAGCCAGTGCAAGGTTTTTGGGGGTATTGTAGGAGGTGCACTGGATGGGGACAGTATCCAAATACATCTGCCGTATGTATTTGAAAGCATACTATGGCCAGGAGGCACCATCTCCCCAGGTTACTAGTTAGTAATATATTACCATAGAATTGTAAAATGTGCCCTTTTCGAGTGAAACATTTTTAGGTTCATAAGCTCAGTAACATGAGTTACATTGCAGGATTCCTTTAAGCAAATTAAGAGATTGGGTCCATTTAATGCATGTCAATGTTGCTCTATGCATAGGAAAGTGAAGTTGCACATTATGCATATGTTCTGTGCTTGTCACTACAAGATAGGCTAAGGCCCCATGCACACGAGACGCTGGTAAACTCGAGTTCAGAGGCATTTGGGCATTTTTTTCAACTGCCCCTGAACACATTTAATGTTATCCTATGTGTCCATGCACACATTCACGTTGTTTTGTGTTTTAAAGCAGTTGGGTTTAGGCTTGTTTTTTCAGAAGCAAAATTTTGGGTTCAGACGCAAAAGTTTTTGCGTTTCAAAGCTTTGGGAGGGTCTACAATGTCTTTGGTATAAACGCTGATAGCCCGCAAATGCGGTAAAGCGCCGCTAAACGCGGCAAAAAGCCGCGAAATTCGCAGCAAAAACTGGCGTTTTAAATGCCGGTTTTTGCCTTTGAAAACTTGAGTTTACATGTGTTTGCATTTGCTTCTGGTGTGCATGGGGTCTTAAGCTGTGTCCTTGCTGACATCCCAGAACCTACTATGCACATTTCCTATGATGTGTCACTAGCACCACAAACCTTTAAACAATGTAAGCATCCCTATTTGGATCTAATTAATCTAAAGAGAAGTGGATATGATCATCAACTACTTTGAGTAGCCCTTTACTTGGTAATGTGGTAATATCAGATACTGGACAGTCCTGTCAAAATATGAACATGTGCAAGGTAAACATTTTACAGATGAATTTACTCAAAAAGTAGTCACAATGCATTTGATTAGGCCAACGCATGAGTTGCCTCCTGCTAAGGAACCCTCATGTCTTTAAAGTCAAATTTTACTTAAAGCGGGGGTTCACCCTATCGACCAAAAAAAAAAATATTTTTTTTCTTTTACCTTAAAATCAGGCATTGTAGCGCGAGCTACAGTATGCCTGTCCCGAATTTTTTACCCCCGTACTCACCTTGTAGTCGTCCATCGAAGATACCGGGGAATGGGCGTGCCTATGGAGACGGAGGATGATTGACGGCCGGCTCTGGCGCGTCACGCTTCTCCGGAAATAGCCGAAATAGGCTTGGTCTTCACAACGCGTTGCGCATAGCCTGTGCGCAGGCGCCGTGAAGAGCCGAGACCTACTCCGGCTGTCTTCGGGGAGAGTGACGTGCCAGGGCCGGCCGTCAATCATCCTCCCTCTCCATAGGCACGCCCATTCCCCGCGGGAGCCGAAACCTACGATGTCGGATTACAAGGTGAGTCTGGGGTTAAAAAAATCGGGACAGGCATACTGTAGCTCGCGCTACAATGCCTGTCTCGATGGTAAAATGTGTCGGGGGGGGGGGGGGGGTGAACTACCGCTTTAACATGCTTTCTTGTAGCTTTGCTGGAAAGTGAGGAAGGCTGTGATCCCCTGTGGGTCTTACAAGTTGTCCATGACCTCAACATTGATATCTTCTTAACACCACTCGGCCTAGTTATAAAACCTAGCTGGTGTGAGCATAATCCCTGAGTACAATCCCCCTTTGTTCTGTCTACCTGGTCTCCCATTTGTCTCTTGTCTTTTTGAGCCGCTGTGCTATAATTTATGATTGGGTACACATGATTGGGCATTTAAAGTCATCACGGTCTCATCCTATTTAATATAATTCACTTTGATAAGTGAACAGCTTCCATTACCTCAGTAAACTCCAGTATGTAAACGGGCTCAGACTTGTCAGTTTACAAATCTTTATATCTTCATATATGAGAATTTAATGACTTGTAAGCAAGTAGTAGGAGATGTAAACAGCTCGTTATCAGGCAATGTTATTGTAAAAGTGCAGAAGACAGGAGACTAGTTATCTGTTCTGGAATACAAAGAGTGGAAGGCAATGTTCAAGATAAGCCAATCTTGCATAATAAGCTAATGATAATGATGGTAATCATGGTGGTAAAAGACCTGTTTTGAGTGTTAGCACACTCTATGGGTTCGAAATGTTAATGTGTGTTTGAATGTGATCATTTAAATACAGACATTTTCTTTTGAACGCAGAGACATCTCCTATTTACATATCTAAACAAAGCTTTCGCCAATATGCAGATAACTGTTCCTAATAGCCACCTTCAAGCTGTTGAGCAGTATCTCCGCAGAGGTGTTTTCATTTTATATTCTAGCGTTTGTGTTCCTTCACATGTGAAATTCCCTGCATCCAATTCTCAATAGTAGGAGATTTTGACCGGCCCTCTATGGAGCTGGTTCACATATCTCCGCAGCTGTGCGTATTTTTGTAAGTTTCAGGTGCGAATTGAGCCGAAAAATATCAGGCTGAAATCGGACCTGAAATGGTGAACCAGCACACACTGGACCTTTGCTGCGAGCTCCGAATGCGGCTCATATGTAAACTAAGCCTTAAGTGTCATGGATATGCAATAGCCTGGCAGCTTACCTGTGTTTTCCATCTGTTCATTAGAGGCCTGACCCTGTTCTGGTTTCCTTTTTATCACTTCCTCTTCCTGTATGGCCCCACCCAGGCCATTCCAGGAAGTCTAAAAAGGGAACCAGAACAAGGTCAGGCCTCTAATGAACAGATGGAAAACACAGGTAAGCTGCCAGGCTATTGCATATCCATGACATTAAGCCTCGTACACACACACGGCCGGTTTTCTCAGCAAGTCGGTCGTGTGTATGTTTTCTCGTCGAGAAAAATGCCAGGAATCTCGACGAGAAAAATAGAGAACCTGCTTTCTATTTTCTCGTCGGGATTCTCGTCGGCCTCTTTCCCGACAAGAAAACTGTGTGTGTGTGTATGCGGCTACAAGCTTACCTGTCCTCCTGTAAGCCCGCGCAAACTGGATGAGACTTTGATGCATGCGTGGTAGCTTACAAGGGTAGTGTAGGGTGAAGCACATGCTCGTCGTGTCGATGACGTCACCGCGTTCTTGCCATTCAAAAGAACGGTGGTTCTTTTAAATGTGCCGTGTGTACACTTGGCTTTGCAAAAAAAGCTTGCCAGGAATCTCGTCTGGAAAACCAGCGTATATTTCCCGAAGAGATTCCCGGTCGTGTGTACGAGGCTTTAGACAGAAGTCTTGATGAGGCATTGAACTTTTTTCTGATTGCCTAATATGCTAAAAAATTAAATTCCTGGTTCCTAATATCTTCTTTTTCTTTTTTGCTTATGTTCTTTTCATTGAAATTTGATTTGATTGTTTTATGGTACGCAGGATCGCCGCCGGAACAAAATGATATCTGAATGATGCCTCTAGGTGCAGGCATCATTCAGATATCCCCGCACAAAGTACAGGACGTCATATGACGTCCACCCGGGATAAGAGATCCCCTTTGTGGACGTCATATGACGTCGTGCGGTATTGAAGTGGTTAAGCAATATATTTGTCAAATATGGAAAGATAACATTTCACACGAGCCACCGAGATACATGACGTTCTGGTAGTAGATAGAACTAAATCAGCGAGAACTTGCTCCGAAGAAGCAAGAAAGAAAAAGGGGGACAAGACAAGAAACACTAGGAGATAGTAGGTAGGTGGGGAAGAGGGAAGTGGACCAGCAAATATAGGGCATTATAGGACAATGACAGCAAAATGGACAAAAGTTTCCATCTCCCTACAAACTCTCCAGCAGTTACCTGATATTGATGGATGGTAGGCATATACTCTTGGGGAGGATGTTATACAACCTAGTTAGTCATTTTGAAATTTGTCTCTTCCAAGTTAAAGTTCAAGGATGAGGTGTAGGTTAGTCTTATATTCTTTTAACCCAGAGTTTACTGAGGAAAGAAAGCGCCTTCTGAAGGAAAATGAAACAGAAGAAGTCTTTGGCTGGTTGTTTTTTGCTGTAATGAGAAAATGTGAATGTTATTGGTCCATCTGCATGATACCATCTTTTTACACTTCTGTTTATTGATCAATGTACTGAGCACCTGTAGAATTACAGAAGAACTTTTATCTATAGGAAAAGTTTCTAATGGCAGAATTGGTATTTGATATTGATTTACATATTTACATATCTTCTGCTGCCCGGGGGCCCCAAGAGTTGTCAGTCCGCCCCTGGGCAGAACGTGTTAAGCCAGCTAAAAACAGTTTGAATCGCCTGCTGAACCGGCCGAGATTTAAACCATGCATGGGCAGGATGTACAAAAGTAGATTGATCAGTTTTACCAATTTTACATGCCATTATCGATAGCGGCTGTTATAGCTGCAAACAATAATCACCGTGTTTTTCCTACAGGGACGCCCACCCCCCGTGGGAGAACAAAATGGCTTGGGGGGAGGGATTCTCCTGTCAACACTGTCTGCGTTGGGGGTACCCGTGGTTGCAGGAAAAATTTGCTTCATCTATGGACGGCCTTAATATACCAGGGAAAAATCTTTGCCTCAGAATCTATAGCTGCTAGAGACCTGAGATCCAGGCTGCTAATCTGTATTTGTGCCTGCCCTGGGATTCAGAGGGTGGCAAGCTGTTGTTGTGCCTGCTCATTACCAGCAGGGTGACTGTTTAAAACGGATGTATCTCTAAATGCTCAGAATATAACTGGCTATATTATTTATACTTAATAATACCATAGATGGTCAACCAAGAGAATATCTGCCTTTGAAGATCAGGAAGGATGTCCTGCACAATTCCCCCCCCCCCCCCAATTGGAGAAAGTTGGACCATGCCTATGTATTTTTTTATTTTCTCTGGGTCAACTGTGGGTTTAGGGTTTTGTACATGTAAGGTTATTTATTTATTAATTTATTAATGTATTCTTCTATTGGTTGAACTCCTTGGATTTGTGCCTTTTTAAAGCAGAGGTTCACCCTAATAACATGTATATCTGACCAACTTTCTTATATTCGTAACAAGTACAGTCCGCAATTTTTTATTTTAATGCTTTACGTACCTTGTAATCCATTTTTTCAATCTACTTCTCCCCGCGGGAGTAGGCGTTTTTATGCCTAGGGGGATTGTCATCTGGGAGGTCGCCTAGATGACTGACGTCTGTTCCCCTCGGCGGATAAGGCCCCGCCCCCCGTATTGCGTAGGCACGCACAAGTTTACAGGGTTTCCGAAACAAGCCGAACATGAAGAGCGCAGGCGCCGTATAGAGCCGACTCACATGTCTGCATGTTCGGCTTCTTTCGGAAGCTCTGCAACTCGTGCGCGCCTACGCAATACGGGGGCGGGCCTTATCCGCCGAGGGGAAACAGACGTCAGTCATCTGGGCGACCTCCCAGATAACAATCCCCCTAGGCATAGAAACGCCTACTCCCGCGGGGAGAAGTAGATTGAAAAGATGGATTACAAGGTACGTAAAGCATAAAAAAAAAAAATGGGAACTGTATTTCATAAGAATATAAGGTAGGGTGACCAGACATCCCCAGTTTCAGGGGACAGTCCCCTGATTGAGGACACTGTCCCCGGACCAAGTCTGTCCCTGGTTTTGTCCCCAGATTGGATTTAATAGGGGGCAGGGACAATTTCAAAGACAATCAGTGCAGAACTAAAATAAAAAAAATTGAATTACACCCCCCCGCCCCGCTGTGCCTACTAGCATAGGGGGGTGTATTTTTCCCATTATCTGTGCCCCCTTCTGATGATCATGTGCTGGTCGGAGCAGAGGGAATATTTCTTCAGCTTGCATGTTCTTCTGCCTTGGCTCAAGTCCCGGCCAGCCACCTGCCTATCTCCTTGCCTTCCCTGGTGGAGTGATCTTCCTCCGCTCCCCATCCAGTAGTAGCGGGGGCCCGAAAAGTAAGACTTGAGAGGCTGTGAGGTGGGCGGCGACGGGCAGAGAGTCGCTGATTGTTGCCATTACTAGTAAAGAAAAAATATGTCCCCGGATTTCATTTTGAAAAATCTGGTCACCTTAATATAAGGAAGTTGGTCAGATATACATGTTATTAGGGTGAACCTCCACTTTAACAACATTTTCCATCACTGCCTCCAGCTGTGCTGCATTTTACCAGCAAGATCTACTCTAGAACTAGCATGCCACTGATAAAGGCTTTATACAGCAACCAATGAAGGCCTTTAGACCTGTGCTTCTTAACATGGACCTAAATGGGCACTCTAAATCTCCTCCAGTATAGGCCTACTATTATAGTCTTGCCCTGGGCTCTCTTATATATTTAGATAATCCTGGCTGTTCTACTAATTTTCTGTTCTGGATTATATCCCAGGATTTATATATATATTATCATACAAGAGAAGATGTTTACCTGAACATTCTTGGCTCAGTCGCAGATATGGAATGTGTGTTTTGAACAGCAGGTGTGTTTGTCTCTTGTATGAATCAGCTGTTTTTGGCAGGAACACTAACTATAGATGGCTTTCTTCTTTATGATTGTGGTTAGAATAGAGGTCTGCTTAGATGAATGTATCATGTAAATGCTGACAGTTACTTTAACCCCTTCAATACCGGGCTTTAAAACCCACCTCCATACCGGGCCTATTCTGGCATTTCTCTCCTACATGTACAAATCATCATTCTTTTGCTAGAAAATTACTCAGAACCCCCAAACATTATATATGTTTTTTTAGCAGACACCCTAGGGCAGGCATGTCCAAAGTCCGGCCCGCGGGCCAATTGCGGCCCCCCTGGTGATTTAATACGGCCCCCCTCGGGATTTGGATATATATTGTTTGTGGCATTAAGTATTTATCGGCGCTGCCTCGTAGGGGACAGGAAGGGAACGGGACGAGCGCCATCAGATTACATGAAGAAAATCTCCTGTTTACTCAGCGGCGTCTGTAATAGGAAGTCCCGTCTCCTGGGATGCCATTGGACGACTTTTCTGTCTATTATGGGAGGCGAGATTTTGTATTAAAGAGGCCACAGAGTAAACAAGAGATTCTCCCGATTGTAATCTATCGGCACTTGTTCCGCCCCCCTCCCTGTCCCCGAGGCTGTAGATGGGCATCGAACAGGCTGCACTGATGGCAATAGTAAGGCTGCATTCATGGCACATGTGAGGCTGCATTGGTTGCAATGGTGAGCCTGCATTCATGGCAATGGTGAGGCTGCATTCATGGCAATGGTAAACCTGAGCTCGGACGAACACACTTAGACCGAATTTTAATGGTTCAAAGAAGGCAAAATAGTCGACCCTTACGCATGTTCACTTCATCAAATCTGGCCCTCTTTGAAAAAAGTTTGGACACCCCTGCCCTAGGGAATAAAATGGCAGTCATTGCAATAATTTTTCGAAGGCCTTTTTTTTGGAAAAAAAATTGTTTCATAAATTAAAAAAATAACAAAACAGTAAAGTTAGCCCAATTTTTATGTAAAATATGAAAGATGATGTTACCCAGAGTAAATAGATACCTAACATGTCAGGCTTTAAAATTGCGCACACTCATGGAATGGCGCCAAACTTCGTTACTTAAAAATCTCCAAAGGCGATGCTTTGAATTTTTTTACAGGTTACCAGTTTAGAGTTACAGAGGAGGGCTAGTGCTAGAATTGTTGCACACGCTCTAACGCACGCGGCGACACCTCACATGTGTGGTTTGAACGAAGTTTACATCCGTGGGCGGGACTTACGCGTGCGTTCGCTTCTGAGCGCGAGCTACCGGGGACAAGGGTGTTTTAATTTTTTTTTTTATGTATTTATTTATTTTTTACACTTTTTTTACATTTTTTTTTTATCGATCGTTTTTATTCCTATTACAAGGAATGTAAACATCCCTTGTAATAGGAATAGTGTGTGACAGGTCCTCTTTAAGGAGAGATGCGGGGTCAATAAGACTCATCTCCCCGTTCTTCCTTACCGTGAGAAGATCCCGGTGGCGATTAAGCCCACGGGACCCGCGGAGTGGCACACGGAGCTTGCGGCGTGCGCGCACCCACAATGCCGCCATCTTAAAGGGGGCGTATATATACGTCCTTCTGCCTGTCCATGCCATGCTGCCACTGCTTGGTCGGCAAGCAGTTAAAGTGGTTACAAACCTCAGACGTGAAATATGAACAAAGCATATCCTTCTATAGTGTGTACTTGTCTCAATTAAGAGCACTAAGGGTCATTTCTCTCTGGTGCTTCATTCCTCTGCTATCAGCATGAGTCACTTCTGACAAGTTTTCCTGACACAGAGAGAAAAATGGTGACAGGAGAGGGCACAAACTGTGATTGACAGCTTCAGCTCTGTTCCTGTGAGCTGTGAAAAGGGGGTGTGTCTCTTCCCTCCCTCAAACCTCTCCTCACTCAGTTCTACAGAGTGTAACTTCAGCTTGCTGCCCCAAATCCCCTTCCTAACACAAATCTTCATTGAGTCGAGAATATGTTTCCCTAGTACAAAACTAATAGTAGCATGCATTACAAATCCCCCCTTTCCCCCTCCCCCTGAACCCACCAAACCCATGGTGTAGTCTGGCGAATGAGGGAATTCCTCCTAGGCTTCACCAGCACAGGAAGTAAGGCAACTTTTTTTTCAAAACTTACTACTTACTATTTTGTTAAGGTTTTGGGTACAGTAAAACTATAACATTTTGGATCAACTTTATTTAATTTTTTAAGGATTTTTTTTAGAGAAACCCTTTTACTTTTTTTTTTTTTTTACCGTAAGAATTTTAGACTGCATCATAAATGCTGTGATTAAGAAAGCAATGAGTTTACTTTTCCTCTTAACACACAGTTAGCCAATATTTTGATAAGAGTTTGTCAATTCATTTCACAGAAAAGACCAAAAAAGATTATGACGATGTAAGAGAAATGCATATCAGTTCTGTTATCATAGCAGGCCTAAGAAATAAGCCTACACAGCTTGTTCGCTATGTACTTTATCTATGACTAATATTAGCATTTCTGTAAAATGGGGATCACCTAAAATCATCAGCGTTGTGTGTTCCAGGAAAAATGTGTGAAAAAGTACTTTGTAATTGCTCATTCAGAAAAAAAATGAAAGTTATTGTTCCTATTTCTCACCAGGCAAAAATCCCTGAAATGCCTTCCTGCAGAATTCCAGAGCACTGACTCTATCAATCCCCTTCAGTTCACACTCTGGCAGCACAGGAAGCATGTTCCGGCCACTTACACAACTCTCTTTGTGCTGCAGTTTATTCTTTGCTTGGGAATTGTCCTAAGATGAAGCTGACAGGGCTTTGGGAGGATGACATAAGGATACAATCTAATTTTTCTTTTATTAGTTTACTTATTTACGCCGTTGTATAAAATAGCATTTGAGCACTGATTCTGGCTTGGCTTTGTTAATTACATCATATGCAGAGGGTTTTGTTCCTCCCTAAAGTGGAAAGTAGAAGGCTAACTGGATAAGTATATCCTGTAGATACCAACCTTGGGCTGAAAGCCATCAGGGTTAAAGTGATAGACAATGTTACAATACAAAGAGAAAATGAGAGAATGTTACACCATATGAGTTAAAGCGTATGTAAAGGTATTTTTCTTTTAATTACAATAACAAACATATACCTACCTGCTCTGTGTAATGGTTTTGCACAGAGCACATCCTGAACCTTCTTTTCTGGGGTCTCCCACCGGTGCTCCAGACTCCTCCTTTTTTGGTGTGTCACCATAGCAAGTGCCTTCCAATGGTGGCCCACCCCCAAACTCAATCCCCAGCTGGCCTGTGTGCATCTATTGGCACACCCAGCATGGTTCAGCCCCGGTAGCTCTCTGCACACAGGATTTGATTGATAGCAGCAGGAGTCAATGGGTCCCATTGCTGCCTCTGTGAGAAGAGAGAGAGAGGGAAAGAGGAGAGAGCCAGTGCAGAGAAAGTCGCTGGATTGACATAGGACTAGGATGACCACGTGTCCCGGATTGCCCGGGACAGTCCTGCATTTTGCTGAATGAAACTGACACAGCTCCCCCCCCCCCCCCCCGGGGCCAATCTGATGCCCCCAAAAAAGTCTGCCACATCACCGCTTTACTCACTGACAGTACTTATCCTGGCCGGGAAAGCCTGGAGGAGCACAATCCCACCCCCTGCTTGTGATTGGAGAAATCATAATTCCCGCCTCTTGCGTCCAATCACTGTGCTGTGATTCGTTACAGCACAAGCTGATTTTTGGGAAGGGAGGGTGTCCCTGAATGCTAGTTTAGAAATGTGGTCATCCTACATAGGACTAAAGTATAAAAGGGGGTAAGGGGGCAATACAAAAACACCTTAATGGAGGGAAGGCATTAAGGTAAAAAAAAAATAATAAAAAAAAGGCTTTAGAACCATTTTAAGGGTTTGTACACAAGAAGTTGAAAAGGGACCTTTTGCATATGTCCCTGACAACATTACCATCTCTCAAATGTTGGAAGTGTACATTTTGATACCTGGTTTACTACACAAGAGATTTTAACAAAGCACTCACCTTTCAACAGCAGCATTCATGGTAGACTGAAGAAGGGATAGTCTGTATATAGGTAGGCCACCAAGTTCACTATATGTATCACGTATGTATTTATACATGTTGAACATATCCTCCCCGTAATCTCTACTTCTCAAGAGTGAATAAATTCAGTTCCTCTAATCTTTCCTCATAGCTGAGCTCCTCCATGCCTCTTATCAGTTTGGTTGCTCTTCGCTGCACTTTCTCCAGTTCCCCGATATCCTTTTAGAGAACTGGTGCCCAAAACTGAACTGCATATTCCAGATGAGGTCTTACTAATGATTTGTACAGGGGCAAAATTATATCTCTGTCTCTGGAGTCCATACCTCTCTTAATACAAGAAAGAATTTTGCTCGCTTTGGAAACCGTTGCTTGGCATTGCATGCTAATATTAAGCTTATAATCTACCATAACACCCAGATTATTCTTTACCATTGACACCCCCAGCTGTTTTCCCCCTAATATGCAAGATGCAGGGCCGCTGTTAGGAATCACAGGGCCCCATACAGCCTACCGGACGCCCCCCCTGGTGTGAAAATTTCAAAGCGATATTTTCACAAAAAATACAGAAAAATCATAATTAGTGGACACAAACATTCTGTCTCACCCAAAAAAATCACCCGCCTAGAACACATGATACTTTCTATCCTAGAACAAATCTTATCCCCCAAATCCTCCCTCCCAGCACAAATCTTTGCCCCTTCAATCCCATACCCCAGCTCAAATCCCACCTGAACCTCCCTACTATCACAAATCTCCCTCATGCCAAAAAATCACCTGCCTAGCACACACCCTCTTCTCAAACTTTCTATCCTAGCACAAATCTTCCCCCCACAAATCCCCCCTGCCTGCACAAATTCCCCCCTAATCCCTCCTATTAATCCCGAATTCCCGCACACTCTTCTCGCACAAAATCACCCCATCTCCCCTCCCAGCACAAATCTTCCTACTTCAATCAAATTCCCACAAAATCCCTCCTCCTAGCACAACCCCCTCTAAATTACCCTTCTCAGCACATGTTCTTCCTCCCTACCCAAATCCCCCCAAAGCACTAATCCCCCATCCCCAAACCCTCCTCCTAACACATATCCCCCCTCCCCAAATCCCCATTACTTTTCCCAACACAAATAATACCCCAACTTACAGGGGGAAGCCACTACAAATCCAGCAGAAGGTGCACTGTGTTCTGCTCTCCCCTCCTGTCAGAAGAGCGTTCCTCTACACTTAGTTATGGCACATGAGACCAGATCTTACTGTATATCGCATTGCACTGTATACACACACCGACACCACCCCTTATCTCCTCCAAAGGTTGCTCTTCTCCTGGCAGCAGGAAATGTGAATAGGGAACAATGTATGTATACAGTGCAATGGGATATACAGTAAGAGTGATCTGGTCTCATGTGTTGTATACTGAGTGTAGAGGAACGCTCTTCTGACAGCGCACCTCTTGCTGGATGTTTCCTCTCTGCCTCTTCCCCTCTCTCTCCTCCAGCCTCCCATCTTCTGTCCCTAGCTGTGTGTACAGGCGGGGGATGGAGCTCATCGGCGGTCAGCTCATCATCCAAAAAAGGGATGGCCTGGGCCCCCCGTGTCTCTCATCCAGCATACCGGCTTTCAGTTGCTGGGTGAGAGACATAGAGGGCATTGTTCTGTCATCAGTTCTTCTCTGCTCCACCAATCCTCCTGCTGTCCGAGGCCCCTGTGTGCCGGGGCCCTCGACAGGAGGACCGGTGGTCCCCCCCCATCAGCAGCCCTGGTAAGATGCATGCATTTTTTTAGCCCCTAAGTGCATAACTTTACATTTATCAACATCAAACCTCATTTGCCACATAGTTGCACAATTATACAGTGCACAGAGGTCCGTTTGTAAGTTGGAGACATCCTGTAAAGACATTAATCCACTGCATAGCTTGGTGTCATCTGCAAACACTGAAATTGTACTTTTAATCCCAGACCCAATATCATTTATAAATATATTAAAAAGTAAGGTTGCCAACACTGAACCTTGGGGTACACCACTAACAACCCTACACCATTCAGAGTAAGAATCATTAACCACTACTCCAGTTTGAGGAGTGAGTTGCAGTTTTTGAGGTGTGAGATAAGTGAGTTAGTAGTTTGGTGTCATTGGTTAAGATATGATAGGATATATTCTGGAAATCTTAAAGTAAACAGGGTCACTTTTCCAGCGCTTAGGTATAGAATTATTCCTTATTTAAACTAAGCAGCAGCTATATTAATACAAAATATTGTAAACTGTGAGCAATAAAGTTCAATTAAATAGTCCTTCTGGCAAAGCAGCGCTTCTCATTATGTAACATACAAAGATGGTTGGTAGTAGTGTGAATTACTCCCGGTGAAAAATAATCCAAAGTGCTTAAACAACAGTTCATGTAAGAAATTGTCAGATGTATGAGGATTCCACCTTTACCACACCACGTGATTCCGCTCCCTTAGGAGGTTCACTCACCAGACTTATATTAGATAAATGCCTTTGGATATGTTATGCCCTTAGGATCAATGCCAGAGAGCCTGGTAGATGGCTCTCTGGCATTGATCATAAGGACATAGCATATCCAAAGGCATTTATCTAATATAAATCCGGTGAGTGCAACTCCTAAGGGAGCGGAATCGCGTAGTGTGGTGAAGGTGGAATCCTCATACATCTGATGATTTCTTACATGAACTGTTTTTTAGGCATTTTGAATTATTTCACACGCAGTTTTGCCAGAAGGACTATTGACTTGAACTTTATGGCTCACGGTTTATGATATATTCTGGAAATGTTACAAAGGTGAATGTGCCAAGATTTGGACAGTGATTGGATATGGGCTGAAAGGAGAGGTCAGAGTTCAGGCACCCTGTAATGAGGGGAGGTAAGAATAGTTGTGCTATTAATCTAAAAGGAAAAACAAAGGTTATCAGAAAGGAGTTTTAGGAAGTGATTTGACATATTAAAACCATATTAATCAATAGCATCAGCCAGTGTAGTCCAATGGGCAACACATTTAAAAGAACTAAAGTTAAACCTGGATGGCTAAATTCAAGCATAAAAAGGTACATTAAAAAGATAAATTCATTGTTAAAAAAATATAAGGCCAATGAGTCACCGTCATCATTTCAACACTATAAAGAATGCAATAAGAAATGTGGGGCAGTGAAAATAGTCTCCAAGATTTATTTATTTATTTATTTATATATTGATAGCAAAAAGGGAAAAGCTTGAGCACTTTGGCCCCATAAAGGATAGTCAGCGGAATTTGGTTACAAGTGACTGAGAGAAGGCAATTCTTCTCCTCGATGTTTTACTAAGCAAAAGGCATACTGACTGGAATGGTACCAGCTGATTGTCGAAAAGTCACCATGGTAATATTCAAAAAAGGGCTGAGACATATTCCTGGAAACTACAAGCCAGTCAGTCTAAAGCCCCGTACACACGAACTGAATTTTCGATGGAAAAAGTCAGACGGACTTTTCCATCGGAAATTCCGACCGTGTGTATGCCCCATCGGACTTTTTTTCTAAAGGAATTCCATCGGAGTTTAGATAGGGAACATATTCTCCTTTACTCCGATGGAATTCATTTGGAATTCCGATGTGAGTTTGGCCGGGCTAAAGCCTGATTGTGTGTACGGGGCATAACATACAACAATAGTATGTAAACTATTGGAGGGGGTAATAACTATAGGTGTGTGTAGCCTTTAGCATTAGGGCGTGCAACTCAAAGCTACAACACACATGTGTTTGTGACATGTTTACTAACCTTTTCTTTTCTCTCCATCCTGAAACAATGGGGGACCTGGGCAGCAAAAAGAAGAGGAATAGGCACAGGAGGGGTGACATATATTGGTACCAATAACACAAGAATAAATATAAGAAAAAAACCTTGCTACTTAAAAACCAGTGAAAAGAAAGCAAACTCAAGACAAATTACACACCACAGTAACACAGATCATAAAAAAGGAGCTGCGCTAATAAATTGCATATAAGTGAATGTTATAAACATATTGAAATGCATGTGAACTCAAAAAATATAGTGCATAACCTGTCCATTAACACAATTACATATAGCTTGATAGTTGAATTTTGGAACAATCCCAAAAAACACCACAATAGACGTGTGTACCTCCACCCCACAGAGTATGTGCTTGCCAGAAGACACGCTAATTGTGCTTGCGGCTATCAACCCAGCCAGAGCCTTTATCCTGAGGATATTGGTATAACAGCTCACAGGGGAGTTCTTGAGTGATGGGATAGGATGTACACCAGGAACCAATACAACTCGATGTTTTCAACGTTTATAGGCATAGACCAGACGAGTTTACCCAGAAATGAGAGAAGCTCACCGTAGTGTAAATCAGGCAAAAAAAAAAAATTATTCGATAAAAGTTACACTTACATAAGAAGCATTGGAGAAAGCATTGTATAAAAAACCTGGCCAGCTAACAAACACCCGTCCACTCGGGACCTCTACGCGGTGATGTCAGCACGCCACTCCTCCCAACGTTTCGTCACAACCTGACGTTGTCCAGGAACATTCCCTTATTTGCAATTTATTCGCTCAGCTCCTTTTTTATGATATATTGGTAACGATCCCTTTTATTTCCTTCCTGTGGCAGCTGAATGTCGGTGAGAGGGAGAGGAGGAGAAGCCTACTTTCAGCTGTTGCAGGAGGAAAATACATATCGGTTCCACTAAATTCCACCCCAGCCAGCTCTTCTGTCCAAGTTCTGGGGGTTTGCAAGGAAGGATTGCAGTTTACCTATCACCTGCCTGCAATTGACGGGTTGACCCCAGGATTAGGGTGTGCCCAGGCACATGCCTATGAATCAAAGTTACGCACTTGGGGAACCTCCTTGGGAATATTGGGTGGGGAAAAATCTGGTGGTCCTAGTAGATCATAGGCTCAGCGATAGCATGCAATGCCAAGCTACTGCCAAGCAAGTACAGCAAACTTAATAACTTTACAAAACTCTGGTTCGCCCACAACTTGAACATGTACATATATATTATATGGGGATCTTCGAGAACGCAATATACAGGGATATGGGAAATGGTAGAGACATACTGTAAATACATACACACATATACACCCACACAGGCTGAACTGGATGGACTGATGTCTTTATTCAACCTTACCAACTATGTAACTATGACATCCATACTGATATGTCAGTTAGTAAATTAGTAAAGAGGAGAGTAGGGAGATAGATTTTGTTGTCTTCAGCATAGAGATGGTATTGTAAGGTGAGAATAGAGAGGATCTCAGAACAGAGCCTTCTGGTACCTGAAACGGAAACTCTATTTCAGCTTAAGCTTGATTAAAATCACCCCCAGCCTAACTTCTTTAAAAAATATATATTAGTACATGTCCCCTTGTGGATGTATATTGCAAGCAACAGTTTTTAGCATGGTGAAGTTTTGGGCAAGTATTATTGTATATGAAGTTGGCTGAACTGCTGCTTTTTCAGTTCACAGTACTCTGACATTTGTGTGGCTGTCCTTTCATTGACAACATGGCACTGTTATGCATCTAACTACAGGGTACTAATGCTGCTGTGATCTCATCATGGTATTTCAGCATAGCAGAGATGTACAAATTTCTATAGGTTAAAAATATAACATTAAAACCTAGCATCTTCAGAGCCTTTAACCTCAGAAGGAAGGCAAAAAAAAAAGACAAAAAAGAAGTGTGGTCCAATTTGCATTAACGAGGTACAAATATTTTCTGGTTCCCAAAGACAATCAGATAACTCCATGAATGAAGATTCTAAAATCTTATTACTGAGTCAGCTTGAAGGACTTCCAAGGGAGACTATTTCACATTTTCATAGCACAGTAATAGTTATTTTGCTAGGCAGGGGATAAACCCTTTCTGCCCCAGGTCACAAAGAGTGCCATTTTATTTTACAGTGACCTTTGAATGAATAACTGTCAGCTTATTTTATTATGTGGACTTTTGATAGTTGATTATATCCATATTGATAGTACACTATATTGATATTGATCCCCAGGGCTGGATAGCCTATCTTACTCTTCATGCTTTTCGACTCCAGATGTTGCCAACATCCATCGTTCCATATTCATGTTAGATCCTGCCTGGCCATCAGGAAAATAGAACATAGAAAGGTTGGAGATGCCCATGATGACTTTTGGAAAGGAGACTTTTTTTTTGCTGCCACATTCACTGCACAGGTATCAGAAGAGATTTTTCCCAAGCTAGAAGAAATGGTTACTACAAATGTAGACATTTCTTGAAACGGGGGTAGGAGAGCTTTCATTGCAATAAATTATCTGCTTGTGTATGGATATTTAGTGTATAGATTTCAGAAGTAGTCAATACACTTGCTACAGCTTAGAGATCTCCCATCCAAGACAAACAGATGAGAACAATGACTACGTGCTGACATCATTTACATTTGTCCGCTGGGAAATCTCTCCACGGTTTGCTTTTATCCTCCTGTCTCATTCTAATTACAAAGAGTTTATCATCATTTCCCAAAAAGGGAAACTTTTGGGCTCCACTATCTCCTTTGTGACAGAATTACAAACAAATTCGTAACTGCTCATTTCAGAGTTCAAGGTTCCAAGAAAACATTTCTTCTGAAGCTGAAGACTTACTAATCAGTAACTGCTCCGTAAAGGTTATCAGGACACTTACTGTAATCCCCAAGAGCTGGGTTTTTCTCTTCTTAAATAAGATTGAAACACAGTTTCCCTGCCAAGAAGGCATTGGACAAAATATCATCCTACTTAAGACTGGACATTCAGGGAATGCTGGTTTGATCCTCCTTTACAGGCAAGCTTTTGTATTCCAACCTGGCAAGAACAGTGCTCTACTTCTACACGTAATTAACACTTTATTAGTCTTATTACAAACAGTGGCAAAACTAGCATTGTAATATATACCTGCACTGCATTTATTCTCATTGTCAGATGTTAAACAATAAAATGGCTCATGCATGCATAGATCTGATTACAAACACACAAGGTGGCAAACAGTGTCCAACAGGTAAGTATTGGTATTACACATTTTTCGTGTTCTCTGCAAGACATCCCTGAATCTGTCCATATACAGATACTCCCGTTTAACGACTTACCTGTTTAATGACTGCTCGGACTTACGACCAGCTCTTCCCATCTGAACGAAGCGCTGTACATGATTGTATTGTACAGTACAGTACAGACTTTTCATTTGTGTTTTGTACTTATGCAAATTAAAAGACCATTATTGAGCTGGAATTGTGTGTTTAGACCTTTTTTTCCACAATACACTACAGTACAGTAGCTAAGAATGCTTAAAATATTGATTTCTTTTGACTCCTCGTTTAACAACCAATTTGTTTAACGACCTGGTCGTTGAAACATAACCTGGTCGTTAAGTGAGGAGTACCTGTATAGGGAAACATCAATAAGCCCTCTGATCCCTCCTGTATTGAATTGTATTGTAACTGTACTGTCTTCCCTGATGTTGTAAAGCGCTGCGCAAACTGTTGGCGCTATATAAATCCTGTATAATAATAACCAGATTGCTTCAACCAAGGCAATCTACTAAATGGACCCTAAGTAGTAAACAGCTCACCTGGCTATTGCAATATTAGGGCCGAACCACAGCTGGTGATGAATGGCAGCAACTTCTATCTTGCTAAAGACTAGAGGTGAACGTAGGCATCCCCCAAACTCATTTGTAGCCAAACTCAAGTCAATCCCATTCCACAGCCTACCTCTTTGTTTACGTTAGCTGTTGAGTAGGAATGACCCGGCCTCATTGGAGTAAAAAAAAGAGCATGAGTTTGGAGATTCAGAGAACACCCAAGATCATCTCTACTAAAGACTTAATCCAGGATTGGCCAAACCGCATCTATTGTCTATATTTTTTTCCTGAAATACAAAAATAAAACATCGGATTAGGTTCAGATGCTGGTGCTTTTGCCACCCTTACTTTACTGCTCACATGTGCTATTTTATGCCCTTCTTCCCCATTGCTGTCCTATCACCTCATCTTACGATCTGTCTGATACCTACTAGCAGCTTTAACATGGACCCAGGATCACATCTACTTTTTATATTAAAGTGTATGTAATGACAAAACTTTTCTTTTTCTTTTAGTTTTGGATAGAATGTTGAAAGGTTAGAACCTTTGTCAGGTATAAAATTGATGTCTGCATCCCTGCTTGGAAGATTCAACGGCTCTATTTGCTTGTGGACGTTGGGGTTGATTTACTAAAGGCAAATAGATTGTGCACGTTCCAAAGTGTATTTGCACACTGCAAGAGCAATTGCTCCAGAGCTTAGGAATTTGCGTAGAAGCTCTGTTGACTTCCACCATTCAATCACATGCAATAAAAAATGCATTTTTTTTTTATTTTGCTTGCACGTGAATACGTATTCTTTGCAAAATGAGGCTTTCCCTCATTTACTAAGCTTTGGAGCAACTGCACCTGCAGAGTGCAACTGCACTTTGCAAAGTGGGCAGTCTATTTGCCTTTAGTAAATCAACCCTATTGCATCAATGGAGCAGAAGCGAGTAGATGCAGGTTTTAGTTACGCTTTATTTCTATATGCAGGTCCTCTAGTAGTTCACTAGTGATTCACTTTGCATTTTGCCCAATGTGCATGCCCAGATTTATGTAGGTATTCCAATTGACATTGGTAGAACAATCAGCCTTCGCCAACTGTGAATATGCCACTAGGCTAATATATATACTTTATATATATAAATAACATATATACTAGCCTACTTTGTCTCTCTTATTAATACCTTGTCATCCAGTCCCCATTGGCTCTTCTCAACCTTTAACTCTCTGCTTCGTCCCCCACCGCCTCTACCCACTAACTCACTCACTGCCCAAGAGATTGCCAATCACTTCAAAGACAAGATTGATGCAATTCGTCAGGACACCTCCACTGTCCATACATCTTCACCACCCAACATAACTTGCCTAACGGCACTTTCAACACTCTCCTCTTTTGAATTGGCTACTATTGAAGAGGTTACAAAACGTTTCTCAGATGCCCACCTAACCAATTGTTCCTTGGACCCTGTTCCCTCACAACTACTACGGTCACCCTCTTCTTCTATCCTATGATCCCTCACTCACATCTTCAATCTCTCCCTCTCTAGTGGCACCTTCTCCACCCCTCTAAAACATGCACAGATCACTCCCATACTTAAAAAGCCCTCACTGGACCCCACCAATCTGAACAACTTAAAGCGGAGTTCCGGCCACAATTTCACTTCTTAAATATAAATACCCCTGTAATACACAAGGTTAATGTATTCTAGTAAAGTTAGTCTGTAAACTAAGGTCCGTTTTGTTAGGTTGTTACAGCATTTAGACACTTTATAAAATAGAAATTGACTGGGGCCATCTTAAGTGTGGGCATCATGAAGCCAGACTGTATGACTTCCTGGATTTCAGCCTTGCAGATCTCGCACATGCTCAGTGCTGCACAAGCAGTGTAATAGGTTTCAGATCAGGTTTCAGCACCTGTACTTTCCAAGTCACATGATTCTTCGAGACTGGGGAGTGCACAGACTTCTGGAAAGTTATACCCACTACATTCCCAGGAGTCTGTGCGGTGTAGGTTAGGAAGCTTAGGCACCTAGGTGCAGGAAGAGGGAAGATTAACTATTCTGCCTAGCAACAACACCTTGAAGGCATCTAAAAAAAACAATTTTTTCCTTAAAGGACTAATGATTTTTTTTTTAAAACTACTGATGTAATGTTATATTTATGGGTGGAACTCCACTTTAAGGCCCATCTCATTGCTCCCATTCACCTCTAAACTTCTAGAACGCCTAGTCTACAACCATCTTGGCTCCTACCTCAGTGAAAATAACCTTCTTGACCCCTTACAGTCTGGCTTTTGCTCGCAGCACTCCACGGAAACTGCCTTACTAAAAATCACTAACGATTTACTAACTGCTAAAAGCAACAGCCAGTAATCCATACTTCTTCTACTTGACCTCTCTGCAGCCTTTGATACTGTTGACCACCCGCTCCTTCTCAATAAACTCCATTCCCTTGGCCTCCAAGATTCTTCTCTATGCTGGTTCTCTACCACTTCTCTTCTCTATCTACACCTCCTCCCTTGGTCACTTGATAACCGCACACGGCTTTCAATACCACCTATACACCGATGACACCCAAATCTACCTGTCTACTCCTCACCTCACTCCTTCAGTCTCCTCTCGCATTACTAACGTACTAACTGACATCTCAGCATGGATGTCGCACCACTTCCTTAAACTAAATCTCTCTAAAACTGAGTTACTAATATTCCCCCCTGCCCGTTCCTCCCCCAATAAGTTTTCAATCAAAATCAACAATGCAACCATCAGTCCCTCCCCTCACGCCAGGGTACTAGGTGTAATCCTAGACTCTGACTAGTCATTTCAGCCTCAAGTCCAATCGTTGTCAAAAGTTTGTAGAAGTCACCTCCGTAACATCTCTAAAATTCGCCCCTTTTTAACAAATGAAACCACCAAATTTCTCATTCACTCCCTTGTTATCTCTCGCCTTGACTATTGAATGAACGAATGAATGAATGAATGACTTGTATGGCGCAACGCATGCGAACTGAATCGCCTCTGGGCGCTTTTTCCAACCAGTATCTGCTTGGCTGGTGCGGTCATTTTTACCCCGTAGGATCATGACACGCTAGGGACACACAGTCATACACACATATATACATATATACTGGGCCAATTTGGACGAGATCCAATTTACCTACCAGCATGTCTTTGGAGTGTGGGAGGAAACCGGAGTACCCGGAGGAAACCCACGCAGACACAGGGAGAACATGCAAACTCCAGGCAGATGGTGTTGTGGTTGGGATTCGAACCAGCGAACCTTTTGCTGCTAGGCGAAAGTGCTATTCACTGCACCACTGTGCTGCCCTATTGCACTATTTGCACTATTGCAACTTGCTTCTTATTGGCCTGCCTCTCCATAGGCTATCCCCTCTTCAGTCTATCATGAATGCTGCTGCCAGACATATCCACCTTACCAACCGCTCAGTGTCTGCCAAATCTCTCCTCCAATCCCTACACTGGCTCCCGATTACCCAGCGAATTAAATTCAAAATACTAACCACAACTTACAAAGCCATCCACAACTCTGCCCCAAGCTACATCACCAATCTTGTCTCCAGACATATCCCAAACTGTCCTCTCCTCTCTTCTCAAGACCTCCTACTGTCAAGCTCTCTTGTCTGATCCTCTCATGCTCGTCTCCAGGATTTCTCCAGAGCCTCTCCCATCCTCTGGAACTCACTACCTCAACCTGTCCGGCTATCCCCTACTCTTGCTACCTTCAGGCGATCCCTGAAAACTCACCTCTTCAGGGAAGCCTATCACGTCTCCAACTAATCTTTTACCAGTTCCATCAGCTCATTCCCCACAGTTACAACCTTTTGTACCACCTGCCCCACCCTATTAGATTGTAAGCTCTTCTGAGCAGGGCCTTCTTAATCCTTGTATTTTATTGTATTGCAACTGTATTGTCTCCCTTTTATATTGTAAAGCGCTGCGTAAACTGTTGGCGCTATATAAATCCTGTATAATAATAATAATAATATAACTCTATTTAAAGCTGTCCAAATATGTGCAATCATCATACCCAACTCATTTAAAAACAGACTTATGTAAAGGGTTACAAAATATAACGCTTGCATAAATTGGGCTGTATCTATTCTCAGAATGAAAAGTTCTCTCTATTTTATACCCTCTGCTTATCAGACACTCTATATTTGATAGCTAAAAGACAGAGCAAATAAATTAGATAGCAGTGTATTGCTGGGAGTTCCACCGAGCCATAAGAATAATGTATAGTCTGAGCCAGTACAGATGTTTCTTCTCAACTCTTAAAACATACCAGCGATCCCTGATATAATACATTTTGTTTTTATTTGCACACCCCTAATCCATTTGTTATCAGAATATCTAGCAGTGCCCTATGTGAATTGGTGTTTTATGAAACACAAACTCCTATTAATCATAATTATTGCATGAGATGGCAGCGGTTGTGTTGTTACTGACGCAGATTTATGTGGCAGAGTTAATCCCACAGACCGGAGCAGAAAAATGGAAAAGCTGCATTGACTAACCAATCTCCTTTTCCGGAAAAAAAGCCCCGAATTTCCCCAGCTGGGACTTTTAATATTGTACTTCCTAGGGACGGCTGGGCCCCTGAAAGAATGTGTCCAATTAGCCAAGCAGTAAAATAGAGATAGTTAAGAAAGCTGATTAGATTAAAATATTTCATCAGTCAGGAGGCTAAATGGAAAAGTATGTTCTGTTCAGAGAGTAATCATAGTCACTAGTTAAAATACGTTCAAAATATATCCAGAGCGAACAAAATACTTTAAACCCCACCTTTTCTGCAACCTTTTCTATTTACTGCGCATTGTTTTTTTTAAAACAACATTTTAAAATGTAATGTCCTTTCTAAAACAATGGGCCAGATTCAGGTATATTAGCATAAATCTGCGGCGGCGTAACGTATCACATTTACGTTACACCGCCGCAAGTTTTACGGGCAAGTGCTTGATTCACAAAGCACTTGCCTGTAAAGTTGCGGCGGCGTAGCGTAAATCCGCCCGGCGCAAGCCCGCCTAATTCAAATGATTCGGGTAGGGGGCGTGGATCATTTAAATTAGGCGCGTTCCCGCGCCGATCGTATTTTGCATGCGCCGTCCCTAAAATTTCCCGACGTGCATTGCGCTAAATGACGTCGCAAGGACGTCATTGGTTTCGACGTTAACGTAAATGGCGTCCAGCGCCATTCACGGACGACTTACGCAAATGACGTTAAATTTCAAATTTCGACGCAGGAACGACGGCCATACTTAACATTGGCTACGCCACCTAGGGGGCAGCTTTATCTTTACGCCGCTAATCTCTTACGGAAACGGCATAAATTTACTGCGACGGGCAAGCGTACGTGGTGAATCGGCGTAATGACTCATTTGCATATTCTACGCCGACCGCAATGGAAGCGCCACCTAGCGGCCAGCGTAAATATTGCAGCCTAAGATCCGACGGTGTAAGTCACTTACACCTGTCGGATCTTAGGCATATCTATGCGTAACTGATTCTATGAATCAGTCGCATAGATACGACCGGCCGGCCTTAGAGATACGACGGCGTATCAGGAGATACGCCGTCGTATCTCCTATCTGAATCTGGCCCAATGTTTTTGAATTGAATTTTTTTTTTAAATCTACATTTATGAATTACATTTCCTTTTTAAAACAAATTTGTACATTTAATGCCTATTTTAACTTTTTATATTTCCTTTTTAAAACTACATTTTAAATACAATGTCCTTTTTAAAGCTACATTTTTTTAAGGAAAACTACAGAAAAAAGTAGGACTCGATTATAAATATCTAAAAAGCTATTTTACTGTCTGCTTTTAGTTTTTGTATAGTTTTTGTATAAGCTGTTTAAACAAAAAAATAAGCTTTGTAGCCCTTAACAGGAAATCAAACCCTTTATAAACAACATCCTGCATTTTAAGTTTGGCACAACATGCTGCAGACATTACATTGAATATACTGCTGCATTGTTTGATAAAAAAAGTTAAGTGCATAAAAAGTGTACACCTAAACCACTTCACAATATGTTTCTTATATTTATTGCATCCCTCTATCCCTATAGATAAAATAAAAGTTAGGTATACCAGTTTAGCCTACTATCCTTAAAGGGGCAAAAAAAAGGTTTGTTTTTTATTTTCTAAATAGGTTCCTTTAAGCTAGTGCATTGTTGGTTCACTTATCTTTTTCTTCGATTTCCCTTCTAAATGTTTTTTTTTGCTCGCCCCCTCCCTTGGGACTACATTCCTGTGGGGAGACGCTGTGAACACTGACAAACCCCCAGCCAGAACGGCTCGGATGATGGGGGCAAACTTACTGAGGAGGAACAGGAAGTGAGAAATTCAGACAAAGAAAAAAAACATTCACAAAGGAAATCGAAGGAAAAGGTATGTGAACCAACATTGCATTAGCTTAAAGCAATCATGTCTAAAGTCCGGCCCGGGGGCCAATTGCAGCCCCTGTTCCAGTTTAATGTGGCCCCCCTGGTAATTTGGATATATACTGTATTTATTGGCGCTGCCTCGGAGGGGACAGGGAGAGGGGGAACTAGTGCTGTCAAATTACATACAGGAGAATCTCCTGTCTACTCAGCGACATCTGTGAGGCCCCGTACACACCAGCGGATCTGTCCGATGAAAACGGTCCGCGGACCGTTTTCATCGGACATGTCCGCTGCCGGATTTTGGTCTGATGGCTGTACACACCATCAGACCAAAATCCCCGCGGAAAACAAACGCGGTGACGTGTCGCGACGTGGCCGCGCTGTCGCCGCGGCGACGTGCGCGACCCTGGAAGGTCAATGCTTCCACGCATGCGTCGAATCACTTTGACGCATGCGAGGGATGGCGGCCGATCGGACGTGTCCGGTGAGTCTGTACAGACGACCGAACACGTCCGACGGACAGGCTTCCAGCAGACATGTTTCTTAGCATGCTAAGAAACATTTGTCCGCTGGAAAAAGTCTGCTCGACTGGGAATCCGGTCCGGTCGGCTGTACACACGACCAAACATGTCTGCTGAAACTGGTCAGCGGACCAGTTTCAGCAGACATGTTCGGTCGTGTGTACGAGGCCTAATAGGAAGTCCCGTCTCCTGGGCTGCCATTGGAGGACTCCTTTGTCTATCATAGGAGGTGGGAGAAATTGTATTAAAGAGGCTGCTGTGTAAACAGGAGATTCTCCTGTATGCAATCTGTTGGTGCTCATCCCACCCCCCCCCCCCCCTTACCTCCGAGGCTGCAGATGGACATTTATCAGGCTGCATTTATGGCAATGGAGAGGCTGCATTCATGGCAATGGCAAGGCTGCAGATGGGCACTGATTAGGCTGCATTGATGGGCAATGATCCTTGTTTTGCTTCACAGTTTTTTATTTACATTATTTTTTTCCTAAAACTTCCCTCCTAAAGTGAAGGTGTGTGTTATACACCGATAAATACGATATATCCAAATAACACGCCCACACTCATCTCTTCACCACACACAGTCAAAAAGGCAAGAGAATTTGTGTTGGGCAGTGTATTAGTACTCAAACGAACACACTTAGACCAAATTTTAATGGTTCAAAGAATGTCAGGCAAAATGGTCGACCCTTAGGCCCCATACACACGAGAGGATTTATCCGCAGATACGGTCCAGCGGACCGTTTCCACGGATAAATCCTCTCAAAGATATCCGCTGATTTCGATGGGATGGAGTGTACACACCATCGCATTGAAATCCGCGCGGAAATCCTCTGCCGATGACGTGTCGCGCCGTCGCCGCGATTATGACGCGGCGACGGGCGCGACGCTGTCATATAAGGAATTCCACGCATGCGTCAAATCATTACGACGCGTGCGGGGAATCCCTTTGGACGAATGGATCCGGTAAGTCTGTACAGACGAGCGGATCCATCCGTTGGAATGGATTCCAGCAGATGGATATGTTGTGCAGCACAACAAATATTCGATCTGCTGGAATCCATCCCAGAGGAGATTTCTCCGCGGAAACAGATCCGCTGGCGTGTACACACCATAGGATCTATCCGCAGAAACCCATTTGCTGGGATTTATCTGCGGATGGATTCTATCGTGTGTACGGGGCCTTACGCATGTTCACTTCATCAAATCTGGCCCTCTTTGAAAAAAGTTTGGACACCCCTGGCTTAAAGGAACCTATTTAAAAAATAAAAAACAAACCTTTACAACCCCTTTAAAGAATAAATATGGGCAAAGCTTTTTTGGGTATTCGTTCTGCACTCCTGTGACCCAGTTTCAGCCGACAGCTTCACAGAGCCTGTGTCTTGTCAAGCTGGTTCCTCCATCGGATAGGTTCCTGCCTCGACTGCGCAGACGCGGCTATGCGCGGCGCATGCACAGTAGGAGGCCACGGAAATCTCAGAGCCTCAACAGCTTATTGTCAGCTGTAGACGAGCTCGCTCCCGATGCCTGACCATTCACGCTTGCTAATACACGGCGCTCTATAGTACACACCGCTCAATACAGCAAGGGGCAGCAAGGGGCAGATGTGATATTGAGCAGTGCTTTTTTGATTGGTTATACACGCCGCTCTATACAGAAAGGGGCGGATGTGAGACGTGTATTTTATTGAGAAAACCATCCCCCAAAAAAGGACTGTTCAATTTCACATCTGCCCCTTGCTGGCCCTTGCTGTATAGAACGGCGTGTAGTATAGAGCGGCGTGTATAAACAATCAAAAAAGCACTGCTCAATATCACATCCGCCCCTTGCTGTATAGAGCGGTGTGTATAATCAGGCATCTGGAGCGAGCACGTCTACAGCTGACGAACAGCTGTTCCCGCTCGGAGATTCTCGTCGGCTCAGATTGCGACTGCGCAGTCAAGAGGGAACCATATCGATAGGAGGAACCAGCACGGCAGAACACCAGCTCTAGACTGGCAGCTAGCTAGGACTTTAGTGAGGCACTGACAGCCTGATCCAGCCACTCCCACCCCCTCCACAGGCCAGCACTCCAATGAGCGCTGGAGAGGCAGGGCAGAGAGCGGTTGATTGACAGTCACTGGCTCTCTGCAGAATTAAAAGCGAGAGTGCTCAGCAGTGTTTGATCTCTCAGTTCTCAGTCTTAGAAGTGGTGGTAGACAGATGGAGCTGGGATCGGTGCTGCAGCCATCTAGAGTATGATTTGTTTGTTTTTCTGATTCCCATACTTGGCTTTTAATTAAAGCTGTTCTGCTGCTGGTCAATTTTACACTGCTGTTTCCTCTGCAGTATCTTGATTCTTTTTGCAAAGCCCCAGCCTTTGCACCTTGCCTTTAGTAAATTTTGGCCTAGCTTTGCTATTTAACCTCTTGACCACTGGGCACTTAAACCCCCTTCCTCACCAGACCAATTTTCAGCTTTCGGTGCTCTCACAATTTGAATGACAATTACTCAGTCATACAACATTGTGCCCATCTGAAATTTTTGTCCTTTTTTTCCCACAAATAGAGCTTTCTTTTGGTGGTATTTGATCACCTCTGCGATTTTTATTTTTTGCGCTATAAAAGAAAAAACACTGAAAATTCTGTAAAAAAAATCGTTTATGTCATATTAGCAGGTATTGCGGAGTATTGGGGGGGTTATTGCAGAGTATGGGGGGGTTATTGCAGAGTATGGGGGGGGTTATTGCAGAGTATGGGGGGTTAAATGCAGAGTATGGGGGGTTAAATGCAGAGTATGGGGGTTAATTGCAGAGTATGGGGGGTATGGGGGTATTGCAGAGTATGAGATGTTAATTACAGAGTATTGCAGAGTATGAGGGGTTAATTGCAGAGTATTGCAGAGTATGAGGGGTTAATTGCAGAGTATTGCAGAGTATGAGGGGTTAATTTGTCAGGGAAATAGGCGCATCCCTGTGCGTAATGGTGCAGGGTTGGCAAACCTGCATAGGCAAAAGCACTGTCAGGGAACCAACAGCAGGAGAAGGGCTTTAGGACCCAGCATCTCTGGCAGGAGAAGGACCTTAGGACCCAGTATCTCTGGTAGGAGAGGGACTTTAGGACCCAGTATCTCTACCAGCAGGTCACATGGGCCTATATAAGGAAGTCTGTTAGTGTCTGCATTTGCTGGTTTATCTTCAGCTCCACCTGTGTTCCTGTGTCCTGAATTTCCTGTTGATCTGATCTCCTGTGTACCGACCCGGCTAGTTCTGACCCGCTCTTCCTGATCCACTGGCTCGACCCTCGGCTTGCATCTGACCTCCTTCTGTCTGCTCCCTGCATCTGACCCCGGCTTGTTTACTGGACTCTGTTTATCCTGCTTCCTGTACTAAGACTCTGCTCACCCCTGGTCTTTCTGGTTACGGACGATCTTCCGGTGAATGATCCTTGGCTCCTGGCTCCTGGCTCAGCTTCCAGCTGCTCCACTGGTCTCTGTCTCCCGGACCTCTCAAGCACGTTTGTCTTCAGCATCCAGGCACCCGTGCTTCTGTGGGCACCACACCTGCTGTGTCACCTTCAGTGGTGTGCTGCACTCGGCCGCAAGGGGAGCCCTCCCAGCATCTCGGCCTCCTACCAAGTCCCTGACAGTATAAACCAGCCATGTCAGAGGCCGACGGAGGTGTCTCCCCGCTGGAAGCCGCCAGCCTACAGATCACGGCCCTCACCCAGGTCATCCAAGAACTCCAGAAAGAGTACCGCCAATTAGAGGGCCGATCACAGCACCTACCTGCGACACCTTCTCCCGCAGGTCAAGGGTCACCTTTTATTAGTTCCTCGGCAACCACTCCTGCCGTGGTGATGCCCCCTCCGGAACCACGAGTGCCAACACCTGAACGCTTCTCCGGTGATCGGAAGAAATTCAGATCCTTTAAAAACGCATGTTACCTGTACCTGGCTCTGCAACCACGGACTTTTTCCTCTGAAACAGTGAAAGTGGGATTCATTATTTCCTTACTGACTGATGAACCCCAAGTATGGGCTCATGGCTTACTGGAGCAGAAGAGTCCCCTCATCAATTCTGTGGACCAGTTCCTTAAATCAATGGCCCAGTTATATGACGATCCCCTGCGGGCGGCCACTGCTGAAGCTGCTCTACATGCCCTACGGCAGGGTCAGCGCCCTGTGGAAGATTACACAGTGCAATTCCGTATCTGGTCCTCAGACTCAGGATGGAACGAGGCAGCGTTACGTTATCAGTATCGACTGGGACTGTCTGAATCCCTTAAGGATGAACTGTCTAGAGTCGAGAACCCTTCAACCCTAGAGGGTCTAATCCTACTGACTATTCAACTAGACAGACGCTTACGTGAGCGCCGGTCGGAACGCATCAAAACCCCCCAACTGCTCGAAGCTCCGCCCACATCTAGTTCTATGCAGCTTGGCCTGGCCCATCCAGCATTAACCGCAGGGGAGAGACTTTGTCGCCGACAGGCGAACCTTTGCTTTTACTGCGGGGGAACCTGTCATTATATAACCTTTTGTCCCATAAGACCCAGGAAATCGGTCTTCCGCACCCCGGTCAACTGTCAGGTGCTCAGGTCCTCTTCAACTCACATCACTCTTCCTGTCACATTACTGATAGCAGGAAAAGAAGTTCATCTCCAAGCAATACTGGATTCTGGGGCATGTAGTTGCTTTTTGGATCTGACACTGGCTAAGAGACTCGCTATTCCTCTCCACCACAAGAGCCAAAGACTGACTGTCCACCTGGCTGACGGCTCAATGCCCAGTTCCGGCCATGTCACCCAGGAAATGGCACCTATCTTTACCTCCATCAATTCTGGTCACCAGGAATTTCTGCGTTTTGATGTCCTGAGCTCTCCTATATTCCCTGTCATCTTGGGAACTCCATGGCTACAGGCGCACAACCCTCAAATTGACTGGTCCAAAAGGGAAGTTTTCTTCACCTCTCCCTACTGCCGGCAGCATTGTCTTATTCCTGAAACCAAGAACTCTTCCAGTTGCATGTCTGTTCTACCCACACAGAGTGTGGATCCCAATATACCAGCAGCCTATCAGGAGTTCCAGGATGTATTCGACAAGAAGAAAGCAGATACCCTTCCCCCGCATCGTCCCTACGATTGCCCCATCGAGTTGTTACCGGGGGCTGAGATTCCTTTTGGCCGTATTTTTCCCCTCTCTGAGACTGAACTTGAAACTTTGAGACAGTATATTGATGAAAACCTTGAAAAGGGATTTATCCGCCCTTCCTCCTCTCCTGCCGGTGCCGGCATTTTCTTTGTTGAGAAGAAGGATAAAACTTTGAGGCCATGTGTGGATTACAGGGAATTGAATAGAATTACTCTTAAAAATCGCTACCCACTCCCCCTCATCCCGGAACTCTTCCAGAGGTTCCGTACGGCTCATGTCTTCACTAAACTAGACCTACGTGGAGCTTACAATCTTGTCCGCATCCGTGAGGGGGATGAGTGGAAAACAGCGTTCAGAACAAGGTTCGGACATTTTGAATACTTAGTGATGCCATTTGGATTATGCAACGCCCCAGCCACATTCCAACATTTTATAAACGATATCTTCCGGCAGTACCTAGACCACTTCATTATCGTCTACCTCGACGATATCCTCATATTCTCAGCTACTCTGGAGCTTCACAGAACACATGTAAAAAAGGTATTGGGCATCCTCAGGGTACACGGATTGTATGTAAAAGCCGAAAAATGCGACTTCGAGAAGACAACAATCCAGTTTCTCGGACTGATTATCACCACCAATGGGATAGCCATGGATCCTCAGAAGGTGAAAGCCATCCTTGAGTGGCCAGCCCCTTCTGATAAAAAGGGTGTTCAGAGGTTCATCGGCTTCGCAAATTTTTACCGAAGATTTATAAGAGACTTCTCTACCATTGTAGCACCAATTACCCAGATAACACGTCAGCATACCAGATTCCAGTGGTCCGAAGCAGCACAAACAGCCTTTGATCAACTAAAAGTCCTCTTTACCTCTGCACCTGTCTTACAGCATCCCGATCCTGCCCTGCCCTATGTCCTGGAAGTTGATGCCTCCGAAGTAGCCACAGGAGCAGTTCTTTCCCAACGTCAAGGGCCCAAAGCCCTACTTCATCCCGTGGCTTTCTCTTCACGCAAGATGACCCAGCCTGAAAAGAACTATGATGTAGGGGATCGAGAGCTCTTGGCAATAAAGACCGCCCTGGAGGAATGGAGATATCTCCTGGAGGGCGCCGTCCACCCTATTTTGATCTTTACAGATCATAAGAACTTGGAGTATCTCCGCACTGCCAAGCGACTGAGACCCCGCCAGGCTCGATGGGCTTTATTCTTTTCTCGATTCAATTTCCATATCACCTTCCGCCCAGGGTCTAAAAATGGAAAAGCCGATGCCTTGTCCAGGATGTTTCCTGATACCCCTGAAGAGATCACACCTAGTGCAATCTTGTCCCCTCAACTTCCTCTTGATCCAGCCTGATTTAAGGGCTTCAATTGAACAAGCATCCACTCAATGCACGGAAACAGAAATCTCTTCCCTCAGAAGCCAGGAGGGACTCCTTTGGCATCAAGACAGGATTTTTGTCCCACAGCAAGCCAGGCTTCAGGTCCTAAAAACTTTCCACGATCATCAGTTGGCTGGCCACTTTGGGGTCAGAAAAACGACCGAACTGGTCCAACGGTCTTTATGGTGGCCCACTCTGAGAGCCGATTGTAAGGACTATGTCAACTCCTGCACAATATGCCAAAGGAATAAGGGGTCCAACATGAAATCCTGGGGCCTGTTAAGACCACTGCCAGTTCCAGAGCAACCTTGGAAAAACATTTCCTTAGACTTTATCGTGGATTTACCCCCTTCAGAAGAATTTACAACCATTCTAGTAGTAGTAGACCGGCTATCCAAGATGGCTCATTTCTTACCAATGATGGGCACACCTTCTGCCATGGACACAGCAGAAATTTTCATTAAAGAAGTAGTCAGACTGCACGGAGTACCAGATGACATTGTGTCAGATAGAGGTGTACAATTCACCTCTAGGTTCTGGAGGAACCTCTGCAAATCACTATCAATTGAGGCATGTTTTTCCACAGCGTACCATCCCCAGAGTAACGGCCAAACAGAAAGGACTAACCAGACCTTAGAGCAATACCTGCGTTGTTTTTGTTCCTTTTCTCAGGACGATTGGATCTCATTATTGCCCTGTGCGGAATTCGCATATAACAACTCGGTGCACACGGCTACCAACCAATCACCCTTTTGGGCGAACTATGGCTACCACCCTTCATTTTTACCCAATGTCATTCCCGAATCTTCAGTCCCAGCAGTCCAGGACAGAATAAATTCCATCCAAACCAATTATAAGATTCTCCAGGACACAATGCGGAAAGCCCAAGAAGGATATAAGAGACAGTATGACAAGAAGAAGAGAGGAAACCCTGCCTTTAAGGTGGGGGACAAAGTGTGGCTCTCATCTGCAAACCTCAAACTGCCTTGTCCTTCCCGAAAATTGGGACCAAAGTTTATTGGCCCTTTTGAAATAAAACGGGAAATAAATCCAGTTGCCTTCGAACTTGCCTTGCCTGAATCGTATAAAATCCACCCTGTATTTCATGTTGCACTTCTTAAACATGTAATTTCCAGTCCTTTTCCAGGGAGAGAAGAAATACCCCCACCTCCGGTCCTGGTTGGAGACGAGACTGAATTCGAAGTGGAGTCCATCCTTGACTGTCGTCGGAGAGGTAGGACAATTCAGTTTTTAATTAAGTGGAAAGGATACCCTGCAGAAGAGAGCTCTTGGGAACCTGCGAGTCATGTGCATGCCCCTAGGCTTATACAAAGATTTCGCAACAGTCATCCTGCAAAATGGGCGCAAATGGGCATCCGGAGGCTGCCCGTTGGGAGGGGGCACTGTCAGGGAAATAGGCGCATCCCTGTGCGTAATGGTGCAGGGTTGGCAAACCTGCATAGGCAAAAGCACTGTCAGGGAACCAACAGCAGGAGAAGGGCTTTAGGACCCAGCATCTCTGGCAGGAGAAGGACCTTAGGACCCAGTATCTCTGGTAGGAGAGGGACTTTAGGACCCAGTATCTCTACCAGCAGGTCACATGGGCCTATATAAGGAAGTCTGTTAGTGTCTGCATTTGCTGGTTTATCTTCAGCTCCCCCTGTGTTCCTGTGTCCTGAATTTCCTGTTGATCTGATCTCCTGTGTACCGACCCGGCTAGTTCTGACCCGCTCTTCCTGATCCACTGGCTCGACCCTCGGCTTGCATCTGACCTCCTTCTGTCTGCTCCCTGCATCTGACCCCGGCTTGTTTACTGGACTCTGTTTATCCTGCTTCCTGTACTAAGACTCTGCTCACCCCTGGTCTTTCTGGTTACGGACGATCTTCCGGTGAATGATCCTTGGCTCCTGGCTCCTGGCTCAGCTTCCAGCTGCTCCACTGGTCTCTGTCTCCCGGACCTCTCAAGCACGTTTGTCTTCAGCATCCAGGCACCCGTGCTTCTGTGGGCACCACACCTGCTGTGTCACCTTCAGTGGTGTGCTGCACTCGGCCGCAAGGGGAGCCCTCCCAGCATCTCGGCCTCCTACCAAGTCCCTGACATAATTGCAGAGTATTGCACAGGGAGGGAGGGATGGATCTGTGACTGCATGTGTCACAGATCCATCCCACAGCAGCTGCTGCTGCTGCCGCTCTCCCCCCTCTCCTCTCACACTGTACCGATCGGTACAGAGAGGAGAGGGAGGAACCGGCGTCATGACATGACGCCGGTTTGTTTACAAGTGATCGCTCCGTCATTTGACGGAGCGATCACGTGGTAAACCGCCGCTATCAGCGGCGATTTACCGCTATCAGCGGCGATTTACCGCGATCTGTGATGCGCCGGGTCTTCTAGACCCGGCGCTCACAGATGATTCCGCGAGCGCGCCCCAGGGGGCGTGCGAGTGAAGGATTCTGGGAGGACGTCCCAGGGACGTCGTCCCGGAATAACTCCACCGCGCTGTAGCAGTATTTTCGCTATGGCGCGGTGGGGAAGAGGTTAAAATTGCTTCACAAATGGCTAGTTTTACAATGCAGTATCACTCTGCAGTCTCTTAGGGCCAGATTCACAAAAGGGATACGACGGCGTATCTGCTGAAGTCTTTTTTACCCGTCGCGATTCACAAAACGTTGGCGCTTCGTAACTTTGCGCAAAGCACGTCAGGAAATTTGCGACGGGAGCATGAGCAGTACGTCCGGCGCGGGAGCGCGCCTAATTTAAATGGGACTCGCCCCATTCGATTGGGCCCGCCTTGCGCCGGGCGGATTTAGGATACACCGCTGAAAATTTCCAGGTAAGTGCTTTGTGGATCTGGCACTTAGCCAGAAAATTTGCGGCGGTGTAACTTAAATCGGTTAAGTTACGTTGCGCCCGGGCTACATGAATCTGGCCCTTAATTCTTAATGACAGCAGGATAGTTTTGCATCAGTGAGAACAAGGACAACCCCGGTGAACTACTGGCCAATTTGTAGCCATTGTTCGACGTGGGTCTCTTACTGTTGACAGAAAAGTATGTGTTGCTGCTTAAAAATAAATAAATACAAATTTCAAATGGAAAGGAATCAGATTGGGATGCTGCTGTATGTAGGTCAAGCTTAAAAACAAAAAACATTCCACCATCAAATATGTGTTGTCACTGAGACTGTTCTAGAAAATTGTACTGCTCTGTAACTTACCATGTACCGCTTTGTGGCATCCCTCAATGCTATTTTGCTGGCTCCCGCTGGACCTATTGCATGATGATGCCGGCAGGAACCTCTTGTTAATCCGGGTGGATGGACACAGCCGATGACTGATCACTGTACCGGCCCACTGCCGGTACGATGTGACCGCTCTAACCAATCACAGCAGATCACATAACAGTTGTACACAATAAATGGCTACCTTTCAAGCCATCCATTGTATACAATTGTGTTTCTAGCTGTGATTGGTCAATGTGGTCACATGGTAAAGACAGGGCCAATCACAGCCCATCTGTACCATCTGATTAGCTCTTACCAATCACAGCTAATCTCAACAGAAGAAGCTGAATAAACCGATTTCATTCAGTAAAATGCTTGCATATACAGTAGCAATGTAATGCAAACAAAATGTGTAAAAATAAAATACTGATCATTTCGTCAGGGTAGTACAATATTACTATGATAACAATATATTGCTCTGGTCAAACTGTATTTAAAGAAATTGTGGAAAAAAAGAGAAAGAAAGAAAACTTTTGAAAGTTTATAATGACGCTATACTGCACTGGTGACAGTATGTAACAAAAAAAGAAAAATTATGAAATGTCTTCATTTTCCAAAAACGTATGACAAAAAAACACGTATTAAAAAAACTTACTATGCCTCTAAATATCTTGGACTGTCTACTTTCCAAAAATAGGTCATTTGCGGGGTATTTGTACTGTCCTTACATTTTTGGGCCTCAAGAAATAGCCATCAGTACATCAGGATTGATCAATTTTCAGATACTTTGATTATTATTATTATTATTACTATTATACAGGATTTATATAGTGCCAACAGTTTGCTTTACAACATGGGGGCAGACAGTTACAATACAATTTGTGAAAAAGTTATAGCGTTTACAAAATAGGGGATAGATTTATGGCGGTGATCTGCGTTTTTTAGCGGGACTGCGGCAGACACTTTTGACACTTTTTTGGGACCATTGACACTTATACAGCGATCAGTGCTATAAATAGCCACTGATTACTGTGTAAATGTCACAGGTAAGGGGTTAACATTAGGGGGCGATCAAAGGGGTTAAATGTGTTCCCTAGTTGTGTTCTAACTGTAGGGGGATGGGCTTACTGGAACATGACAGAGATCACTGTTCCCGATCACTGGGAACAGTAGACCCCTGTCATGTCACCTGTCAGAATGGGAAATCGCCTTGTTTACAAAGGCAGTTCCTCATTCTGCCACTGTAACAGGCGATAGTGTGTCGTCGGCGGACACCGAGTTCGCCCGACCTGCGGGAATCGCCTGCTATCGTGCCTGTGTGAGCCCGCCATACTGCGATTTTTGCAGCAGAGCCAACCTGCTGCCATATAACGACGGCGGCTGGTCAGTAAGCCGTTAATTGCCACCAAAAGAAAGCTCTAGTTGTTTGAACAAATTGATAAAAATGTTGTTTGGGTACAGTGTTGCATGACCACTCAATTATCATTTAAAGTGTAACAGTGCCCTGTATTAAAGTGATTAAAGAATTGTGTATTTTTGCATTTTTAATGTTGCCCTTGAAGCAGCATAAAAATACCCTCTCCCCACAATGTACGGTCATTTTTTCTGCATTGGCACATTTACACTGTGGCACTATGCAGCTACCTATGTCTTTTTTGACAGTAGTTTGCTTATTAGCTCCAAAAAGATTCACCCTCTCCCCAAATTGCAATTGCATTCGCTTCTAGATTTGGAATGAACTTTGAACAAGATTCGTAGAACCTTTAGTAAATCAAAGCGGGACAGATTTTCCCATCACTATTCAATAGCAAGGTATACTGTACATAAGGAGTACAGAAAATGAACTTGTATTTCAAATGTCAGCGCACTTGGAAAGCTGATGGACAGGAACAGGGAAGTAAGCGGCTTGAAAAAGAGAAAGGTCTTGTTTATTTAGTAGAATAGAAAAACCTCCACTTGATATTTATTGTACAACAGCAGGACGGACACAGAATCCTGCTGGTCTGATGTGCTAAACATATCGCATCCCTCACTGCTCAGCAGCTCTGTGGGGGTTACCTGGAGGACCAAAATAATATTGTTTTAACCAACAGCCATCTGTTACTCACAGTATGAACCTTCTTCTGGATCTGGGCTACAACAACCAAAAACGCTTAGAAAACATGAAGGAGTAACTGGCAGATACTTTGTGAACTCCCTACATGAATGAGACTGTAGCAGCTGCAGCATGATACATCCATGCATACCGAGTAGGTGCAGCATCCATCAGGTTATTTATATCTGTTTTTTATGATTTATTTTCTTTCTCTAAACTTGAAGTGCATATTGTCTGTCTTATTTTGCCTATTACCCCAAAAAAATTGCGATTTGTATTGGACTGGTTTCCATTTAGTTTAACTTCTTGATAGCATAACATGTATACAGTATGTGTCGACAGGTAGAGTGGGCCTACTATATAGAAAGAGACCCCACCAGGATAGAGCACCTCAAAGACTTTGCGGTATAAAATATATTTATTGGACATCAAGAGTACAAAAAAAAACATAAACCAGATAAGTCAGCCACCCCGGGAAGGGGGATCCCAAACCCCAACCAGCCCCCTGTCTAATATGCCCCCATTCCACCCAAGCAACACCCCCCCCAGAGGACCAGCACCCCATTTCAAAGTCCCAAATGATGCCATAGATATCACCTGAACTCTTCCCCTGCCACATCACTGGAACCCTCAGTGATGTAGCACTAAGCGGGTACTTTCACTCCCAGGACTCTTTCCTGGTTGGGTTTTCATCAGAGTGGATCTTAACGCTCAGCCACAAATACATACGGTAAACGTCCAAAGGAGTCTAAATTTGTGTGCTGAGAACGCGCTCACTGTGCGCTCCTAGCACCCTGACCAAGGTCTCTCTGGCAGCTCTCAATCACAGCTTTTCACTGAAAGCCAGCGGTATTTTCTCCCAATCATGTGACCAGTGTGAGTCTGATGCCGAAAGTGGCCGAGTACGGCACTCGGCCCTACTCGGAGACACTCGGCGTCAGGTCCTGACTCCAAGACGCTGGGCTCGGGGCTAACAATGTGATCGGATGGCATATTTCACCGGCCCGCAACCCGACCAGCCCACCGGGATACTTCCCGGTTCTCCCGATTGGCCAATCCGGACCTGCTCTATACAGACACAGGCCTTTCCTGTGCTTCTGTCACACCTGATTAAAGGCTGTACTGTATTTCAGTAAGGAGTACTGCCTTTTTTTGCAATGAAGGGATTGTCTATGCTTAAGACTGTATTGTTTCAGTGTACTGTATTTAGTATGTGAGAGTGCATAGGTCATACCAGGAGAGTCACTGTCTTGTGTAGAGTCTCTGTCTGTTAGGACTACTGTAAAATATCTGTTCTGCTTCTGTGAAGTGTTGTGCCAAAAATCCCTAGATGTTCATTACTCATCTGAGGTCTACAGCGATGCTAACCAAAAGTCTGTTTCTGCTCAACTAATTCACACCCTCTATTACTACATTACAAAGTAGTAAAAAAAAAAAAAGACTGATGGAATGATGGCTCAGTGAAACTGTTGAAATAAGTATTAAAAACTGATAAAAAGGTAACTCTATGCAACAAGTAAATCAGTACAAGTCTTGGAAAAGTGTCAGGAAATGCAACTTGTAGACTGTTCTATACCACACCTGCTGTTCCTATGCCCATCTTGTGTAAGTACTTGCTTTTGGAGCACTGTTGATTATTGTTTTTATGGATTTTATAGGGCTTTGAGCGAGGAAACATTTAATGAATAGTTTTAGTAAAATGTTAGCGCTGTAGTCCCTATTTGGAGCACCTAAACCTTAAACTCTAAACCTAAATATATACCCAAATTAGGGTTTGGCATCCTAAACCCTAAAGTTAAACCCAAATGAATTTGCAATCAAATTAAAGCTTATTAATATTATTATTATTATACAGGTTTTATATAGCGCCAACAGTTTGCGCATCGCTTAACAAAATAAAGGCAGACATTACAGTTACATTACAATTTGGTACAAGTGGAATCAGAGGGCCCTGCTCATTAGAGCTTACAATCTAAAAATCAAATGCAGTACTGCTGAGCTCTGATGAAGAGGCCTCTGCTGCCTTGAAACGCGTCAGCCGGCAGTGACATACCTCTTTCCCCCCAATCCGGGTTTGCGGCTCGAGGGATATTTATCATCATACCGTTGTTGACAAGCCTTTTTTACTATCTCGTTTGTGAGTAGTTTTATTTTATCTTACCTATTTATTAAACTGTCAAACGGTATTACACTAGGCTGGTGCGCCTTTCTTTTTCTTCTTTTTGTTCTCTGCTAGGATGTTCCCCGAACCTGAAGGGCAGCAAGGCCTTTGTTACCAGTTTTGATTTTGTGGAAGTTCCCATGTGAAAATAGTGACTAATTGTCGGACAACCCACCCGTGCGCAGGAGCTTGTGTGTCTTTTGTTTATGACTAGACCTGCATACCTCTGCCAAAATCTCAGTAACTACTGTATGGGTTTTGATGGTCCTATGGATCTCCAGTCAAAATATATTTTATTTTTGAAAAAGTTCTTATGATATGATGTACTAGTGACCAAATGCAGCAATAAAAACCGGCAAATTTCTTAACCTATCACCGCTCTGATAATAAGCTTCTCAAAGCCAATGGAACTCTAGCCACATATATTGCATTTTACCAGTCCTTAGATGTGGAGACTATATTGGTCCTTTTTTTCAGACTTCTTTGCCTTCATTTTGTCCTATGAATCCTGAAAGTAACACACTTCCTGTCCTAGGGTGACAATTCCTCACACACCATGCTGTCTACATGTCTTTGGAACAATCTACCTTCCGAGTTTCTTTAAAAACGGGTTGCAAGTGTATCTAGAAGAACTGATGTTGTTTTGAAGGCAAAGGGTGGTCATACCAAATATCGATTTAATTTAGATTTATTTTCTGTTCATTTACTTTCCATTTTGTTAATTGATAAAAAATAAACTTTAACACCTCTATTTCTGAAAGCATTTTTAATTTACAGCTATTTGTCACACCTGCTATAACTTTTGCGTAGTAGTGTATGTTTTACAGACCAAAAGGAAACAAATAAATAATTTTATCGTTAGGGAGTTTACTTTAAAGTGGAACTTCACCAACAACATTTTGCTAATCATCTTTAGCAAGGAACAAATATTCCACATTAATAATTATGCTACCATAATCAGTGTGTGCTGTAAATTATCTCCATCATTACTCATGTATTTTCTTGCCAGAGACTGCCATTTTGCTGAAGCCCAGAGCAGAAGTAAATCTTTAGGCTGTCAGCAGGTCGACCTCTATTGGCTCAGTTTTTTAGTCACAATGCCAAAAACGGAGAGCAACTGAGCATATGCAGAGCAGGGTGAGGCAGTGTATTATTATTACTGGATTTTAAACAGTATAGGCTCTCATTTTTAATGTTTTTCATAGCTATACCTGCAAAAGGGGCCAGCCTAAAGTGATCTAGTAGGGTTTCGGTTTCTGACTAATGTTCCACTTTAAAGTGGAAATAAAGTCTCCTGACCTACACTGTGACATATAAAGCATTGTGAAATTACTTACATCTAGGTGTCTTTCATGCTATCCCAACCTGTGATTTTTATGAGATTTTCCCCATTCTTTGTCGGCTTGACATCACTAGAGCATGCGCTCTTTGTCCCCATTGAGGGCACGCTCATTGTGCCGTCAGTCTCTTCATATTGGTGCTGTGTCTCCATTGCATAGTAATGCAAGCAATCCCACAATAATTCAGACCCATTTCTATTACTGTTCACTGTGCATGCATGAGAATATCTCGAGGATACAGCAGATAAGGAGGAAGTAAACCACTATATGGATTCGGACTCCACAAACACAGGAACAAGAAGTCAAGCAAAAAAATACAGTACAGTAAGAAACCTTCTATGGGGATAGCTAGTATTGAGGTATGTGGGAAAATAGTTAGCCTAGTAGCCTTACAATTTCTGAGGATTTGTGTGCCAGGGTTTACTACTGCTTTAAGTCACTGACAAGATGTACTGTATGTTCAACTACTTTGTGTTTTAATTGCAGCGTTTATGTTAAAGTAAATGGCTGCTTTTTATGATTGTTATTTTGTCAACTGTAAAGATTTGTAGATTTGACACTAGAGGCACGAATATCCCACTGTGGCTTTTGTATCTAATTGGATGCAGCTGCCGTTGAACCAAAAATTTCTATTGGGCTCCTTTGTTTTTCCAATTAAAGAATGCTGGGTGGGAGGTGATGTACAGCTAGCTTTACTCTTCCTTTCTGTTTAACAACTGGTAAAGTCCTACTCCAGGCTGTGCATGATCCCCAATTTCACCTTCTCTCTCACTTGGTGCACTCCATGACACCTTTTCTTTTAAAAACTTCTATAGACCTGATACACCTCTTGTGGCGGTGACCAAAATTTCACTTATATTGGAGAGAGGTATTAAGCAGTCTTAATCGGCTCTTTCAGGATCCCAATCAGTGCCTGTTGGATATACGTGATAATTCCTTGTTGAGGATGCCCCTAAGCAAGCTATTGCCAGGGCCCTTTTTAATGCCAGGAAACTAATTCTGAGACACTGGAGGTTCACAAGCCGTCCACGCTGAAGGAATACATTACTCAAATAGGAAATACCATCAGACTAAAAACCACCTGGTTAGATGTCCCGGGCCTAGCTCCGGTAGACCTTGTAAAAACCGAAGGGCTATAATGTCTACTGTAATGAGGATCCATAGGGGAGAGTATGGTTTTATTATGTTTTACAACCTCTGTGCTGGTAAATATATTTTTCGAGTCTGATGGTATTTCCCATTTGAGTAATCTATTCCGTCTCCGTGGAAGGCTCGGTGTACATCCAGTGTCTCAGAATTAGTTTCACAACCTGAAAAAGGGCCCTGGCAATAGCTTGCTTAGGGGCATCCTCAACAGGGATTTCATCAAGTATACCTAACAGGCACTGTTTGGGATCCTCGCGGATCCTCGCCTTAAAGACCCGATTTAAGAGTGCTTATAGAATGCGGTTCCAGAATGCTGCAGAGACTAGCACCATATAATAAGGTCATACTGTCACCAGGAGCATTCTCCTGTGACCCTAGGTCAGTTTGAAGACTTGCGCTCCCAGGGGGCCCATCCATAACACCCTGGGCAAACTGAAGATGGATTAAATGATGCTGGGAATCATGCAACCCAAAAGAGGAGCGGTGCTGGATTGCAGACTCACAAGATGGAGTATATTGCTTTTATCCAGGCAATTCATAGGCTTGCATTGTGAGAAATAGCAGTAAAGCAATATCTTTGTGTAGCACAGCAGAACAATGTTTTGTATATGTAATGAGCAAATATAGATACCTGCATTTATATGTATAATTAATAAACTATACACAGTGTAAAGAAAACAATAGTGATTCCATAACTCGCTATATGGAATAACTATTGTTTTCTTTACGCATTTGAGGCTTTGAGCTTTTCGAACCTGTCGTTTATAATATTTTTTATTCAATTAATTATACGTTATATTTTTTGCACTATTTATATATATATATATATATATATATATATATATACAGGGGCAGATCCACAAAGAGAGTACGCCGGTGTATCTACTGATACGCCGGCGTACTTTCAAATTTCCCACGTCGTATCTTTGGTTTGAATCCTCAAACCAAGATAAGACGGCATCTGGGTTAGATCCGACAGGCGTATGGCTTCGTACGCCTTCGGATCTTAGATGCAATACTTCGGCGTCGGCTGGGTGGAGTTCTCGTCGTTTGTCCGCGTCGAGTATGCAAATTAGCTATTTCCGACGATCCACGAACGTACGCACGGCCGTCGCATTCTCTTACGTCGTCTCTAGTCGGCTTTTTCCGGCGTATAGTTAAAGCTGCTGTTTTGCTGCGTATAGTTAGACCTGCCATGTTAAGTATGACCGTCGTTCCCGCGTTTCATTTGAATTTTTTTTTTTTTGCATAAGTCGTCCGTGAATCGGGATGGACGTAATTCACGTCTATGTAAAAAAAAATGAAGTTCTTGCGACGTCATTTAGCGCAATGCACGGCGGGAAATTTAGGGACGGCGCATGCGCAGTTCATTTGGCGCGGGGACGCGCTTCATTTAAATGAAACACGCCCCCTTATCGCCGATTTGAATTACGCGCCGTTACGCCGCCAGAGATAGACTACGCCGCCGTAACTTACGGCGCAAAATCTTTAAGGATTCGAACTAAAGCCAGGTAAGGTACGGCGGCGTAGCGTATCTCTGATACGCTGCGCAGGTGCATATCTCTGTGGATCTGCCCCATAATCTTCAGGGTGCACAGGCGGGAGGGGTTTATAGATTCCTTCACATTTTTTTGTAAACTATGCACAGTATTTTTCAGTAACATTACATTCCCTCTCTATTTGCACGTATATCTGAAAAACATTGATAAAACGACACTTTCCCATTAAATGCTTATGTGTTTGGACTGCATAGAATCCCAATCATACTGGCATTAAGACCTTGTACTTTGGAAATGTGTGAGCGGAGGCTTTTAATGGTGAATGACTTAAGTGAGAAGATTTGGCTACAATGTGCTGGCAGTTTGTTGGAGTTGATTTCCAGTAGAGGGTGCGCCGTCCTTGTGCTTCCAGTAAATGGACATGAACGGATTTTAAGTTGCCCCTGAATCTGAAGTTCCCTTAGGCGGGATCTTCTTATGTCCAATGCTAAATCTAGCCTTGTTTGCAAGCTTTCAAACGCTTGACAGGAACTGGGACTGAAGGACTGCGCTGTTTACTCATTATATTTTAAAACCATAAGCTACGTTGCCTTAAACCCATTTGTTAAATGTGAAAACAATATGAGCCAAGACATAATTAAAATGACATTACCGTTCACTGGCTTTAAAGAGTAATTACATCATTAAATTTTAACAATCTGGAGTAATAAATAATTGTTATAATGCATTTGGCCAAAAAATTCCATCCGAAATTGGGCACTGAGGTCTGCGGCAAATACAATTTAGAAATATTTCTGTTTATGATTAAGTGTCAGGAATCTTAAGGTTTAGACACATAAAATGTCTGTAATGCGTTAAGGAGCCAACACGGCATTACACATAGCTATAAGTATGCCAGCGATCTTACCACATAAATATATATTACAATGAGTGGGCTGTTAATAAGTTTATGAAAGCAACATTTTGTTACTGGGCCAAAGACGATTAATAATGGAACAATAAGGGTAGAAAAATATTTCGAGTCATGCACTGCACAATAGCTAACTGAATACAAAAGAAATTAATAAAGGAAACAGACTGGAAGGCTAATCCTGAGACAGATGATTCATTATTATCTAAATTAAAGTCTCTTTTAAGTCTCAGTGCTCGGTGTCTGCTGTGTGTAAGCACTCTTGCTGGATTATTCATAAAAGCAGCATTTTCTCAGACTGGCGGAAACAAACATCCCTTTATGCTTTCAGTTACTGTTACATCACGATCACATGGTTACACACTTGCTGGTATTATTGCACTCTAACCTCTTTCTTTAGTCATTGTCTCCTGTTATTTTTACAAAATGGCAAAAAACGTGTCAAAATTTCAGATGCATGCAGTGACTCCCTGCCAGCTGTCTAGGATTTCAAGCTCCTGGTTTTGTAGATTCCTGGAGATTTTTGTATATAGAAATGTCACTAGCTGAGGTGTAACAACATACCATATGACCAATGTCAAAGTGATGGAACTTGGGGGTTGATTTGAGTGGTCCCTGCTGGGAGAACACAGTGGCCCGGATTCAAAGAGATTTGCCCCTTTTTTACGGAGGCACAGGGCAGCGTTTTTGCCCTGCGCCCCCGCAAATTATCTGCGCTGCGCGCAATTCACGGAGCAGTGGCTCCGTAAATTGTGTGTGCGCTCTTTAAAATTGCCCTGCGTAAGGGCGCCTAATGTAAATGATCCCGTAGGGGGCGAGAATCATTTAAATTAGGCGCGCTCCCGCGCCGAGCGTAGAGCGCATGCTCCGTCGGGAAACTTTCCCGACGTGCATTGCGGCAAATGACGTCGCAAGGACGTCATTTGCTTCCAAGTGAATGTGAATGGCGTCCAGCGCCATTCACGAATCACTTACGCAAACGACGTGAAATTCAAATTTGGCAACGCGGGAACGACGGGTATCCTTTAGCATTGGCTGCCCCTACTATTAGAAGGGGCAGCCTTACGCTAAACACGCCGTACGGAAACGACGTAACTTGCGTACGCAGGGCTTGCGCAACATTGTGAATCGGTGTTAGTATGCAATTTGCATACTATACACTGAGCACAATGGGAGTGCCCCCTAGCGGCCATCGCAAGAATGCAGCCTAAAATATGCATGGCATCAGTGCTTTAACTGGGCCGGAACGCGGCGGTACTCAGTACCGCCACTTCCAAAAATGGCCCTGGAGAGTACCAGCACCTCTCCGTGCACCCAGTACGTGGGTTTACAGTACCGGAACGCAGCCGGTGGGCTTGTCGAGTTGCAGGCCGGTAATGTGTGTCAGACAGGCAGCGCAGTCACAATAGAAACTGTATGCCGCCCCGCCGGAGCCGACTCACTACTGCAGAGTGCGCTCCTGGCTCCCTTTCCTCTGTCCTGTCACTCCTGTCCTGTGCGTTTCCTCGACCCCCCCCCCCCCCCCATGGAGGAGAGTTGGTTCATTCCCCGGCGTGCGCCGCGTGACGTCACGCCAGAGGCGAGGTGAGAGGTGAGAGGAGGACTCGCGCAGGGAGCTGTGCCATCAATTGTCGCCACTGTGCCATCACATGCAGCCACTGTGCCCATCAAACGCAGCCACTGTGCCCATCAAACGCAGCCACTGTGCCATCACACGCAGCCACTGTGCCATCACACGCAGCCACTGTGCCATAACACGCAGCCACTGTGCCACCACATGCAGCCACTGTGCCACCATCAATTGTCGCCACTGTGCCCATCTAATGCAGCCACTGTGCCCATCACACGCAGCCAAGGGTATTTTCATGTTCAGTATTGGGGGGGGGAGCACCGGCGCCTAATAGAGTACCGGTACCTCTTTTGGCCCACTTAAAGCACTGCGTGGCATAAGAGCCTTATGCCACGCAGATTTCAGGCTGCAGTCGGCGTTACGATGTTCCTGAATCAGGAGCATTCGTAACGTCGGCGCAAGTCAGCAATTGCGCTGCGTAACTATGGTTACGCAGGCGCAATTGCTCTCTGAATCCTGGCCAGTGATTATTGCTAGTGGCTATTAGACATGTGTACACTGAAATATTTTGTTTCGGAATTTCGGTAAATTTGGATATTCATTACAATCAATATGAAACAGTGAGCAAGTAAAAGTAGACGCTGCATCAACAATGTTTTCAGATAAATGTCCTCAATGAAAACACATTAACCACTTAAGACCCGGACCTTTATGCAGGTTAAGGACCTTGCCCCTTTTTGTGATTCGGCACTGAGTCGCTTTAACGGACAATTGCGCGGTCGTGCGACGTGGCTCCCAAACAAAATTGGCGTCTTTTTTTCCCCACAAAATAGAATTTTCTTTTGGTGGTATTTGATCACCTCTGCGGTTTTTATTTTTTGCGCTATAAACAAAAATATAGCGTCAATTTTGAAAAAAATTCAATATTTTTTACATTTTGCTATAATAAATATCCCCCAAAAATATAAAAAAAAACACGTTTTTTTCCCTCAGTTTAGGCCGATACGTATTCTTCTACCTATTTTTGGTTAAAAAAATTGCAATAAGCGTTTATCGATTGGTTTGCGCAAAATTTATAGCGTTTACAAAATAGGGGATAGTTTTATTGCATTTTTAGTAATCATTTTTTTTTACTACTAATGGCGGCGATCAGCGATTTTTTTCATGACTGCGACATTATGGCGAACACATCGGACAATTTTGGCACATTTTTGGGACCGTTGTCATTTTCACAGCGAAAAATGCACTTATTACTGTGAAAATTACAATTGCAGTTTAGGAGTTAACCACTAGGGGGGCGCTGTAGGGGTTAAGTGTGACCTCATATGTGTTTCTAACTGTAGGGGGTGGGGCTGGACGTGTGACGTCACTGATCACCTTTCCCTATATCAGGGAACAGACGATCAGTGACATTGCCACTGTGAAGAACGGGGAAGGTGTGTTTACACTCACCTCTCCCAGTTCTTCAGCTCCGGTGACCAATCGCGGGACAGCTGCGGCGATCGGGTCCCGCGGGCGCGGTCACGGAGCTTCGGACCGGGTCGTGAGCGTGCCGCCGGCGCCGCACTTGCAACCCCACGCCTGGGCTTAAAGGGCCACGTAAAGGTACGTGATTGTGCCCAGCCGTGCCATTCTGCCGACGTATATCGGCGTGAAGGGGTCCTTAAGTGGTTAAAGGAGTTGAAAAGGCAGAAGTTTTTTTTTTTATCTTAATGCATTTTATGTATCAGCACCCCCCTAATTACTTACCCGAGCCCCGTCTCTCTCCAGCGATGTCCACAAATGTCTAAGACATTCGGGACACTCCTCCTGATTAGCTGAGACACAGCAGCAGCTACACTGGCTCCCATGGCTGTCAATCAAAGTCAGTCAGCCAATCAGGGGAGAGAGGGGGCAGGGCCAGGTCTGGGCTCCGTGTCTGAATGGACACATGGAGCTGTGACTCAGCTCAAGTGCCCCCATAGGAAGCTGCTGACTGTGGGGGCACTCAGCAAGGGGAAGGCCAAGGAGCAGCAAAGAGGGACCCGAGAAGAGGAGGATCCAGGCTGCTCTGTGCAAAACCAACTGAACAGAGGAGGTAAGTATAACGTGTTTGTTGGCTTTTTTTTTTATGAGACTTTACAATCACTTTAAAGGTTCTATTTAAATAGAGGTAAAGAGGTATTCCACACCCAGATTCTCATGAATAATCTTACACTGCACTGTGATGGGTTAATTCATACACACATCATTCAAAATACTATAAATAGTCTTTTCAACCACAGAAGTCCTAATTTCCTAATAGCACCAGTCTCAGAGTGCTGACAAGATTACTTTTCCCTGAGGGCTGTTTACTGGCTTCTCATCTCCTGTACCAGTATCATTCACAAAATATTTTTTCTACACAGAGAGGTAGTTGCAGTTTCTTTCCTGTGTATTGTACTCGATAAAAAAAGGAATGTATGCAGTTTTACATTAAAGATGAGAATAAAAATGACCTCCACAGCTCATCATGGTCTTATCCCCATTCACGTTTCCATTCGCATGATTAAGAAGAATCCCATACTTTCTAATTGTCAGTGTTTAAAATTGTACGCTCGGGGACCCTATGCTCAAAAAAGTACATGAGCTTTTTTTTTTCATCTCATAGGAGCAGGAAATGCTATTAAAGTGGAGTTCCACCCATAAATATAACATTACATCAGTAGTTTTAAAAAAATGTCATTAGTCCTTTACGAATTTTTTTTTTTTTTTTAGATGCCTTCAAAGTGTTGTTGCTAGGCAGAATAGTTAATCTTCCCACTTCCTGCACCTAGGTGCTTAATGCTTCCTAACCTACACTGCACAGACTCCTGGGAATGTAGTGGGTGTAACTTTCCAGGAGTCTGTGCACTCCCCAGTCTCAAAGAATCATGTGACTTGGACAGCACAGGTGCTGAAACCTGATCTGACACTGCTTGTGCAGCACTGTGCATTTCCGAGATCTGCAAGGCTGAAATCCAGGAAGTCATATAGTCTGGCTTCATGATGCCCACACTTAAGATGGCCCCAGTCAATTTCTATTTTATAAAGTGTCTAAATCAGGGGTCTCAAACTGGCGGCCCTCCAGCTGTTGTGAAACTACAAGTCCCATCATGCCTCTGCCTGTGGGAGTCATGCTTGTAACTGGCAGCCTTGCAATGCCTCATGGGACTTGTAGTTTCGTAACAGCTGGAGGGCCACCAGTTTGAGAGCCCTGGTCTAAATGCTGTAACAACCTAACAAAACGGACCTTAGTTTACAGACTAACTTTACTAGAATACATTAAGCTTGTGTATTACAGGGGTATTTATATTTAAAAAGTGAAATTGTGGCCGGAACTCTGCTTTAAATGCACAATACGCATGTTTTTGTACACATTTGTACACATGAAGAATTCTTCTCCTCCTATCGAATTGCTTTTCTCCCCTTGTCCACCCCACAAAACAAACTCCTGAAAGTACAAGTGAGCCCTCACCTTGTAAAACAACCCATTGGCACAACATTTGTGTATTATGATCACATAACCTCTTTTCTTAGCTGCATAAGGGGCTTAGAGAGCTGGAGGTGGAGACTATAGGGGGCGTGTCAGTAGGAGGCATAGAAACAGCAGTACACTAATCTTCCCAGTGGAGAGCTGTGCAGGGGACATGTTAGAACAAGTCTGATCATTGAAGGACGGGCAGGTTGTGCTCCCACATAGAATGCAAAAAAGAAAACTGACCACAGCAAGCACCATGAATGTGCTTCCATGCCTATAGTGGTCGGTTTGGAATAGGAAAGCAGGGGGACTGGCAGGATCACCACTTATTTCGCACAAAGGAAGCAAACAGAAAAAAAAAACACACACATACACACCCCATTCATTTAACCACTTTACGACTGCCCTATAGCAGTTTCACTGCTACAGGGAGGCCGCTGTGCATAGGGTCATGTAAATAATCGTGATTCCGCACTTCCACACTTCTGGGTAGTGGGCTCAAATACGTGCTGCCGCCGGATCACTCCAGCTGTGATTCTGCACAGTGGGAGCTGATCAGCGGTTCCCATGGACTCGATGTCTGCCGGCACCCACCGATCATTCATTACAGAGGCAGAACGGCAGTCTGTCTTTGTAAGCAAAGCAGATTGACATTCTGTCAGTAAGGAAGGCATTGATCCTGTGTTCCTGTAAAGCAGGGACAAGGTTGACACAGTTGACCCCTTGTATCGCCCCTAATGTTAACCCCTTCCCAGACAGTGTCATTAGTACAGTGACCATGCATATTTTTAGCACTGATCACTGTATTAGTGTCACTGGTTCCCCCAAAAAAGTGTCAAAGATTTCAGTAAGGCCTAGTACACACGAGAGGATCGATCCGCGGAAACGGTCCGGAGGACCGTTTCCGCAGATAAATCCTCTGGCGGATTTTGATCTCATGGTTGTACTAACCATGAGATCAAAATCCCCGCAGAATTCCCTCCGCGGTGACGTGTCGTGCCGTCGCCGTGATGATGACGCGGCGACGTGCGTGACGCTGTAATATAAGGAATTTCATGCATGCGTCGAATCATTACGACGCATGCGAGGGATGTAATCGGATGGATTGATCCGCTGTGTCTGTACAGACCACTGGATCAATCCGCTGGACTGGATTCCAGCGGATAGATTTCTTAGCATGCTAAGAAATTTTGATCCGCTGGAAATCCATCCCCGGGGAAAAAAATCCGCGGATAAATATCCGCTGGGTTGTACACACCAGGGGATCTGTCCGCTGAAACCGGTCCGCGGATAAATTTCAGCGGATCGATCCTCTCGTGTGTACGGGGCCTTAGTGTCCGATTTGTCTTCTGCAATATCACAGTCCCGTTATAAGTCGTATAAGTCCCTGATCACTGCCATTACTAGTAAAAAAAAAATCCATAAATATATGCTAATAGTTTGTAGATGCTATAATGTTTGTGCTAAACAATCAATATATACTTATTGGGAATTTTTTTGTTTACCAAAAATATGAAGCAGACGACATATAGGCCTAAATTGATGAAGAAATTAGTTTTTGTTTTTTTTTTGTTGTTTACCCTTTTTTATTGGATATGTTTTATACAGAAAGTAAAAAAAAAAAATATATATATATTTTTATTTTTATTTTAAATTGTCAGTCTTTTTGTTTAAAGCGCAAAAAATAAAAAATGCAGAGGTGATCAAATACCACCAAAAAAGAAAGCTGTATGTGTGTAAAAAAAGACATACATTTTATTTGGGTACAGTGTTGCACTACTGCACAATTGTCAGTTAAAGTAACACAGTGCCGTATCACAAAAAAATTGCCCCGTCATGAAGGGGGGAAAATCTCCTGTAGCTGAAGTTGTTAAAGGGCCATCCTATCCAAAGATGGTTTTGTTCTCTGCATCTGTAAGTTTTATGATGGCCATACACCCTCTTTTTGATAAATGATCAGTTTCTTTTCCAATTGATCTCCTCTGATTCGATCTTTATTTGACAACCCATTTGACACATACCGGGTAGTGGATTTTGACCGATAGTTATAATGTGATCGCAACTTACAAATGTAACTCATTGATCGCATCACTATTTCCACCTTGTAATCTCATAATCTGATTGATCAAAATAAGATCGTATTCATGAACAAAGTATCTCTGTACTGCCAAATTATGCAAAATGATCAATACATTACATCCCTGGCCGATCTTCCTAGTTTGATCGAATCCAATCGAAATTCAGTCTAAATCAATCCGAAAGGAAGTTATGGCAATTTGATTGTATTGTAGATTTGATCTTTTTGTTTATGTAGCAAACCCCAGAGGGAGCTGCTTTTGTTTGTTCAGTCCTTTACTCTGCCTTTCAACCCCAATGAACTGTCCCAGCCCCTCTGGCACACCTAGCAATGTGATTAATGCAGGGTTTGACAAATTTGCTTGGAATCTAGGAGCCAGCTAAAAAAGTTAGGAGCCAGAAAACGCGTCCCCTCCCGCCAAGCTTGTGCGCAGAAGCAAATGCATACGTGAGTAGCACCAGCATATGTAAACGGTATTCAAACCACACATGTGAGGTATCGCCGCGATTGGTAGAGCGAGAGCAATAATTCTAGCCCTAGAACTCCTCTGTAACTCAAAACATGCAACTTATAGAATTTTTTAAATGTCGCCTATGGAGATTTTAAAGGGTAAATGTTTGTCGCCATTCCACAAGCGGACACAATTTTGAAGCGTGACATGTTGGGTATCAATTTACTGTATTAATGGAATAACTCAGAAGGAATACACAACACAGTTCTTCTTGTAGTTTACTTGAAGAAAAGTAAAATTCGGGTTAACATTAGTCAGCCAGGACCTGTGTAAATACCCAGGACTTGGTTGAAACAGTTTAAAGAAAACAGTCAGGAACACTATGCAAACAACGAAAGCAATAGGTAACAATATGTACAGATTAAATAGACTCCCCAATAACTTTTGGTGTGTTTGGGATGCTGTGGCTAAAGGGGAACCCCAGGCTGGCCATTTCGATACCTCTAGTACACACTCAGTGAAATTATATCAATACCCGTGGTGTGTCCCCTTTAAGAGCAACCACGGTAATGTCCTGGAGGCAAAGCTTTGCATTTTATTATCTTCACCGGAAATGTAGGAGCTCTGTGGACAATATTTGGACGTGGTATTCTATGAAAAGCATTAAAGGTTCCTGGGCAAAGCCCCATCACCAAATCCTGTACACAGTCAGCAGTCCTCCCTTGAGCGATTGATCAATCTTAGATGCAGGTGTGTCGCAGTGGAATTCAGTCCTTGAGCTGTTGCAGGGTGTCCTTCTTTAGCATTGACAGTCTGTTCATCTGGGCTGGAGCTGCATGAACAATCTGTTCCTCTGGGCTGGAGCTGCATGAATAATCTGTTCCTCTGGGCTGAATCTGCATGAACAATCTGTTCCTATGGGCTGGAGTTGCAGGCTGTGTGCCCCTTGGTAGGCCACAATTCCAGAGTGCAGGAGATGCTCTCCTGATGGGATGCAGGCAAAAAGAGGCTCTAACCTAGTTCCTCTGACTTTTCATCTCCTCCTTCACTGTCCTCTGCTGCTGTCTGATGTTTGGCTCAGGCTCTTCCAATAGGGAGTTTACAGACAACCTCCAATAGGGAGTTTACAAACATGCAGTTCTGAGAGTCTGTGTGTGAAGAGAGAAAGGGGGTGAAAAAGCCCACGCTGCAGCAGACAGATGTCCCCTAATATATTAGATCAGTCTGGAGAAGTACCTGCTACATTTGATTGATTGTATTAAAAATACAAACTGTGTATGTCCACAATTACTACTCTTGTTCTCTCCTCCATTTTCAGTAGTTATTTACCCACCACAGTTCCAGATGTATGGAAAAAGACCGAAGAAGTTGTTCTAGACATCAAAGATACGTAGGAGATGGTGAATAATTCATCCTACCACTGTGTAACAAGAAAAACCTGTAAAGTAAAAGAAGAACATAGTTTCTCTTTTACTCCTCATGTATCTACAGTATTCCACTCGTTGTTGAAGTCTTAGCGGAGGTATGGAAACATTGTGTTGGCAAGCTGAGCAAATCTGGACTCCAAATGCTTCTCAGCCGAGACTCATAAACTAAAAGAACAAAAGTATAACAGGAATACATTACATGTAATTACTAGAACTGAGAAGAGATTCTTAGAAAGTGCACCTTAACTACAAATATAACGAGACCGTCAAATGTTCTCTGTAGTGTATATCTACTGAAATTAATCCAAGTTCTTAGTGGTTGATGTGGCAGATGAGTGGTAATCAAGACAGTCTTACCCACAATGTCAGGTTTAGACAGGTCTTTTTCATATCCTTTTGGTGTCCTTTTTGATATCAACTAACCCATCATGCCTAAAGTTATTTTGATGTGTTACCAAAGTCTGAGATTTCTGAATCACTCATTTCTAATTCATTTAGATCCCAAAATGTAGCTTGCAAAAAAAGAATGAAGACACGTCTGACAATTTAGAAAACAAAATACTGGATTCTAGAGTGGCTCCTCTAATTAAAAGTATATGTTAAACCATCTCTAAAATCTCATAGAGGGCCAGATTCAGAAAGCTTTTACGCTGGCGTAAGTTAAAAGATGCGCCGTCGTATCTATGCGCGGTATTCTGGAACCTAGATACGCCTGAAATCTGGCTTCAGCCGACCGACGTAAGTTGCCGTACGCCGTCGTACCGCCGTCGTATCTTGGGTGCATATTTACGCTGGCCGCAAGGGGCGCTTCCGTAGATTTACGCGTTGAATATGTAAATGAGCTAGATACGCCGATTCACGAACGTACTTGCGCCCGCTACGCCGTTTACATAAGGCTTACGTCCGGCGTAACATTACCCCTGCTATATGAGGTGCAGGTAATGCAAAGTATGGACGTCGGCACAAGCGTATCTTTTTACGTCGTTTACGTAAGACGTACGTGAATGGGGCTGTGCGTAGGTTACGTTCACGTCACAGGCATTGAGCCGGCATAACTTAGGGAGAAAATTCGACGTGATACTGAGCATGCGCGCGCATACGCCGTTCGTTAGGCTCTTCATTTACATGGGGTTACGATTCATTTCCATACAACACGCCCCCTATCAGCCTACTTTGAATTAGGCGGGCTTACGCCTGCCCATATACGCTACGCCACCGTAACTTAGGGAGCAAGTGCTTTGTGAATACAGTACTTGCCTCACTAAGTTATGTCAGCGTAGCGCATATGAGATGCGCTACGCCCGACTATAGATACGCCGCGGTACGTGAATCTGGCCCATAATCTTTAACAGGTTAATTCCATATTCAAAAGTAATTTTCAATATTTTTTTAAATCTGCAGCATTTATTAAAATAATATCTAGAAATCCTGCTATGAAGATTCCTGTTCAGAGGGGGCGTGGTCTGGAGCTGCATGTAGCAGGACGTTCAGAGTGAGAGCTCCACTCGAGACTCATCCTTTTCAACCGATCCTGGGGGATTTATTCCCTGCCAAAGACCACCTGAAAGCTCCGGACACTCTACTCACTCGCAGGCTACCATGTCCCCAACTAAAAGGTCCGGGGCTATCGCCAAACTGGCTCAATTCCGCCACGACGAGCAAGATCCCGAGGAGGAACATGGCGCCGACCCCCCTCGTGTGGATGGAGCTCAGGCCTCCGGAGACACAGCCAGAGTGCTAGAGGCGATCGCTCTCTGCCAATCCACTCTAACAACCAGAATCGAAGAGGTAAAGATCGATATCTCCCTAATCCGGCAGGATATCCAAAAGCTCCGCGAGCGGGTGACTGAGACGGAGCGCCGGGTCGGCCACGTGGAGGAGGGCCTGCATCCCCTCCAGGTTACCACAGAACAACTGCAATACCAACTGAATGCGGTCTTATCCAAGCAAGACGATATGGAGAATCGCCTACGGAGATGTAACCTGCGCTTCGTGGGCATCCCCGAGAGGGCGGAGGGCGCGGATCCCCCTACCTACCTTGAAAACCTGCTGGTCAAGATGTTCGGCAGGGAGGCCTTCTCCTCAACGTTCGTGGTGGAGCACGCGCATCGCCTCGCTGCAAAACCCCACCCTTCTGGAGCCCCGCCACGCACATTCATCTCCAAGTTCCTCAACTATCGTGACCGTGACGCAATCCACAGGCTTACCCGGGAAAGAGGCAACATTCCCATCGGCAACGTAAATGTGGCGGTGTTCCCGGACTTCTCTGCCGAGGTCCAGAAGAGGGCACGCTTCACAGAGGCCAAATGACAGCTCCGCGCACGCCATCTCCCATACGCGATGCTATTCCCGGCGCGGCTCCGCGTGGTGAGCGAGGGCAAGGCACAGTTTTTTGAAGACCCGCAGGCCGTCCTTTCCTGGCTGGAACATCGTGCTGCAGCCAAGCAGGCTCCCGCCTAGACCCTTGCCACCCCGTCCATCGCCTCCATCGACTCGCTGCAGTTGGGGCCTCCCACTGTATGGACGACCTGCTTAATTGAAGCCTTCTACAGAACCGTGAGTTAGCCCATGACATTTCTTTTTCTCCTGTCCTCACTCCCCCGTCGCTCCCCGACCACGGTTTGTGGATCGACAAGGGCATTATATACCTGTGGCAAATTGTGGCTCGCGGATCGGTCAGGCCATTCCAAACACTCAAAGACAACTTTGCATTACCCAACCACATGTTCTTCCGCTTCCTTCAACTCCGACACGCACTCAACACGCAGCTCGGTAACTCCATCACAGCCCTCGAGGTCCCCCTGCTGGTTGACATTGTGTCACGAACAGACCACAAGAGACTTATCTCCCAACTCTACACGTACCTTCTGCAGCCCGTGGCAACCACCACTGCCTATCAGTTGAAAACCCGTTGGGAGCCTGACCTGGGCGCTGTGACTGACGGGGATTGGGAGGAAGCCCTCACTAATTGTAAAACTGTTTCCCCCAAGCTTTCTGACCGCCTTACCCACATGTTTATCCTCCACAGATCGTACCTGACGCCCTACCACATCTCTAAATACAGACGAGACCACGACCCTAACTGCCCCAGCTGCGGCCACCCCAACGCCTCCTTCTTTCACCTGCTCTGGTCCATTCCGCCCATTCAAGGGTACAGGACCCAGGTGGTGCGGTTCCTTCATGATCGCATGGGCTCCCCCGTGTCCCTCTGCCCCCGTCAATGTGTGCTGGGGCTCCTCTCACTCCCTGAAAGCGAAAAGTATCTAAATATATTTCTGCAAGAAACGTTATTCCTTGCCAGGATGCAAGTCGCCAGGATGTGGATGAGGGGGGCTCCCCCCACTTTTCAGCAATGGATCAGAGCCGTCAACTCTACTCTCCCCTACAAAAAAGTAATGTATACCCGCAAGGGCTGCCCAAAGAAGTACAATAAGATCTGGGACAGGTGGCTGGAGGACTCCTCCACGTGCACTGCAGTGGACTAGTTGTGGTTCTGCTCAGTGAACACACGATCCTCTCATGAAATTCACCCCTTTCCCCCCCTTTCTGTCCCTCTGTTTCTCTGGTGCCCTGCAGCACATACCACGCAAACACTTTCCCTCATCACTCTCCCCGTTCTCCTTTTGCATGTCCTTGAGTATGTCAAATGGATTAATTTGTACTTGCAGTGCATGTTGCATTTATCACCCGTCTGTTCATTTATTCTTTATGCTCAATAAAAGTTGTTTTGATTTAAAAAACAAAGATTCCTGTTCAGACACTTCCTGTTATATGAAGTCATGGAGGTGTCCCTGTCTCCCAATTATGCTTCTTTGTTAAAACCCTTTCACATGGGATTCCGATGGAGGCTTTATCAGCACACAGACCACAGACATGACCAACAATTGTCCCCAGGAAACCTGTCCTCAGAAATGACATGCAACCATCATTGAAGTGCATGTATACAGGAAGATACAGGAGATACTAAAAATAACATGAAAATAAGTATTTTAGTTTAACCACCTGCTAACTGCTCACAGTAAATATACTGTGAGCAGGTGGCAGGTGCAGGCTCGGCAACAAATATTCACCTTGCCGGCTTGCTTTTGGGTTTGGAGTGCGCATGCAAAATAGCACAGTCACACTATAAGTTGCTGATCATTGCCTCTACAGTATAGCATCTATAGCTGCATGAATTCCAGTATATATACTGTATATACCATAGTTTGGAGACTCTATAACATTCACACAAACCAATTACTGTATATACTCGAGTATAAGCCGACCCGAATATAAGCAGAGGAACCTAATTTTACCACTAGAAAATGGGAAAACGTATTTACTCGAGTATAAGTCTAGGGTAAGAAATGCTACTTTAAGTGGAAAAGAGGGTCAACAATGTCCATCTGCAGCCTCACTGTGTCCATCTGCAGCCTCACTGTGTCCATCTGCATGTCTCACTGTGCCTCACTGTGTCCATCTGCAAGCCTCACTGTGCCAATCTACATACCTGATCTGTGCCTCATGTACCGCTGTGTCCATCTGCAGCCTTATGATCTCCATACCGTTTTTACTGCTACACCGGCGCTATGCTATGCAGTCTAGTCGGAGGCCGTGTAGTGTAACAAAGCCCTGCCTCCTCCTCGTCCGTGACGGAACACCAACCCCGTTTCCCAGAAGTTAGTCAAAGTTCTGCCTATCACGGACTAGAACGAGGAGGAGGCGGGGATTTGTTACACTGCACGGCCGCCGACTAGACTGGCGGCACAGCGCCGGGAGATCAGGTGCACAAGGCTGCAGATGGACACAGACTCGAGTATAAGCCGAGGGGGGCATTTTCAGCACACAAAAAAATGTGCTGAGAAACCCGGCTTATACTCGAGTATATACGGTAATATACACTTTTGGGTATTTTTCTTTACCAAAGACATGTAGCAGAATACATTTTGGCCTACATGGATTAGAAATATGATTTTTTGATCGTTTTATTGGATATGTTTAATAACAGAAAGTAGAAAATATTGGCCCAGATTCACATATAATTACGTTGCTCCTGGGCAGCGTAACGTATGTGATTTATGTTACACCGCCGCAGGTTTACAGCGTTAGTGCCTAATTCTCAGAACACTTACCTGTAAACTTGCGGCGGTGTATCGTAAAAGCGCTCGGCGCAAGCCCGCCCAATTCAAATGGGGCGGGCACCATTTAAATTAGGCGCGTTCCCGCGCCGAGCGTACTGCGCATGCTCCGTCGGGTAAATTACCCGACGTGCATTGCGCTAACTGACGTCGCACCGACGTCATTTGCTTAGACGTTAACGTAAATGGCATCCAGCGCCATTCACGGACGTCTTACGCAAACGACGTAGATTTTTTCAATTTCGACGCGGGAACAACGGCCATACTTAACATTGGCTGCGCCTCATAGACCCAGGGGCAACTTTATGTGTCGCAAAGGCTACGGAAACGTCGTAAATTCTCTGCGTCGAGCGCGCGTACGTTCGGGAATCGTCGTAATTAGCTCATTTACATAAGCGACGGGGAAAACGACGTCGGCGACACCTAGCGGCGGGAAAAAAAATTGCATTTAAGATCTGACAGCGTAAGAGCCTTACGCCTGTCAGATCTAATGGTTATCTATGCGTAACTGATTCTAAGAATCAGTCGCATAGATACTCGGGGCCAGATTAGGACTTACGACGGCGCAAATGGTGTTGCGCCGTGGTAACGCCTTTAAGAATCTGGGCCATTGTATTTTTTAGGGGGTAGGGGGGTTTATATAATGAAAAACCCCATTGGTGATCAAATATCACCAAAAGAAAGCCTTGTTTGTGTGAAAAAAGTGATATAAATTTAATTTGTGTTCAGTGTTGCATGACCGAGCAATTGCCAGTTAGCAGTGCCGAATAATAAAAAATTGCATGGTCATGAAGGGGGTAAACCCTTTTGGTGGTCAAAAATGGCATTTGTTTTTGATTCACAGTGCATTAATAGTTTTATTTTTTTTATCAAAAAGGTGTTTATTGTACATAAACAAAAAGAACAAACAGCACAGCATTCCAATGCACAGACAGATGTTCGATCCATTGAAACGTACATCATACATGTATAGACATTTGCCCCTCACTCCCCCCACAGCCAGCATCTTCCCTCCACCATCAGGTATGCATGCCCACCCGCCTCAATACATGTCAATGTAACTCACAGTCCATCATGGCAACAGTACTACCCCTATTTACAGACACCTTAATAGTCTAGTCATGACAAGTTCCCTGGGGCTTAAACCCGGCGTATCCAGCCACATCGACCATATCCGCTCAAACCTGCCAGGACACCCCCTATGTTGATAGATATATTTTTCCATAACTAAGGCATTTCCCACATGGGTAATCCAGGAGGAATGGGCCAGAGGAGAGGCAGACTTCCATCCCATCAAAATAAATTTCCTAGCTTGGAATAACACTCTAGTCAATTCCTCGGGAACGACGCATTAATAGGTTAAAGCACGATTTTCCAACAAATGGGCAAAAATGTAGACATCTTTCCTTTTTCTTTTAGTTATCCATGATTTTAATCAATAAAGTTGTGATCATCATTCACTTGCATTGAACCTTTCTGGAATCATTTGAAAATCTTACACATTTACAGACAGATACATATTCAAACAGCCTCAGTACAGCCTTATGCAGCGTACACACGATCGGATTTTCCATCGGAATTTCGCTCAAGTTTGGCTTGCATACACACGGTCACACAAAATATCTCTGAACTTTCATCCGTCAAGAACACAGTGACGTACAACACTACGTCGAACCGAGAAAATTAAGTTCAATGCTTCCGAGCATGCGTCAAATTGTTTCCGAGCATTCGTTGGAATTGCTACAGACGATCGTATCTTCCGATAGGAATTTTTTCCGTCTGAAAATTTGAGAACCAGCTCTCAATCTTTTGTTGGCGGAAATTCCGACAGCAAAAGTCAGATGGATCATACACACGATCGGAATTTTCATTCAAAAGCTCACATCGGACATTTTGCTGTCGGAATTTCTGATCGTGTGTACGGGGCATGATACAATGTCCTTCAGGGAGATTACTGAACATGCCTGTGACTGTACAACTGCAGCCTAATGAGGCTCTATCCTTTTACAACATGTGCTTGAAACAGAGCCTAATTGGTTCGAAGTGCTGACCCTGTCTCTCCCAGTCTAAAGGGCCGTACACACAGACCAAATAGGGGGCAGCATCGGCCGGTTCAATAGAAACTGGCCGGCATTTGGCCCATGTGTATGGCAGTCAATCTGAAGCTGGCCATTTGTCGAAGGGGCATGACTGAAAAGGGTCTGCCGATCAGTGTTTTCTGGTAGTGGTCTTCCTGTCAGAACACAATAGTTCAGCAGGGGAGATCGATGTACTAACATTGGATTGTTAGTACAGGGGTTCCACCTGAGATGTTTAGTTTTTTTTACGCTCAGTCCGCTGGGATGAATGAAAAAAAGACGACTAGTGTGTTACAAGACAATGCTATCAAGATAGATTCAGATACTTACATAAATTGCAATTAAAAATACATTTATTCATGGTTTTAAATAAATTATACCTTATACTATACCTTAAACTATACTATAGCTTAAAGCGGATGTCCGCTGGAAAAAAAAAAAGATTAAAAGCCAGCAGCTACAAATACTGCAGCTGCTGACTTTTAATACCGGCACACTTACCTGTCCTGGAGTCCAGCGCCGACTGTGTGGCCGGAAGTGAGTGCAAATACCTGTCTTTAGACAGGTATCTGCACCCCCCTGAAAGGTGTCAAATGTGACACCGGAGAGGGGGAGGGTTCCGATTCGTGGGAGTGGAGGTGGAGGGTGGAGCTCCGCTTTAAAGCAGTAGTAAATTTAACCTACAAAATAATAAAAGCCATAATGTGCTAGTATGATAGTGTTATGCCTCGTACACACTGCCAGTTTTCCTGTCTGGAAAACTGCCATGACAGCTTTTGGCCAGGAAAACTGGCCTTGTGTATGCTCCATGGCAGTTTTTCCGACAGGAAAACCGCTGGGAATCCTGACGGTCTTTTTCCCGGAAATGGGAAACACTGCTGTGGAGCATACACAGGGCCGGGATTCCCGGCCAAAGCTGTCATGGCAGTTTTCCCGACAGGAAAACCTCTAGTGTGTTCAGGGGGAAAGTTACCGGGCAGGTTCTCGGTTTTTCCGGAGGACTTTTTACAGCTGGCAATACCGGTCGTGTGTACAGGGCTATAGATATATCTTTAGAATGGATTCCTCCAATGGTATTATATTCCCTTCTGTTTAGAGACATCTTCTTGATAGATGCAGAGAGAACTGGCACTCTGTTTAATTTTCAGGAACATGAAGCAACACCCCTGGAGGTGTTATGGCTTATGTCAGAGTAGATGTAAACCCTATTTAGATGACATTTTGTTTTCTAAAGCTTTGTGTATTATATATCTTTAGAATGGATTCCTCCAATGGCACCCTGTACCGCTGACAGGAGTTCCATCTTCACCTGGTCTTCTTCCGGGTTCACAAGCTCCAGCTGTCTGATTGGCCAGAGCCGCGATGATGTCACTCATGTGCATGCATGCAGGAGCCCTGAGCACAGCACAGAGCTCTGAAGGAACGGCACAGGTATGCCATTCCTTCGGAGCATGTGCCGGTGACGTCACCGGCTACTGCTCGCTGGAATATCTCATAAACGGTGCATGTTTAGGAGACATTAATTTTACCTTCAGGTAAGCTTTATTATAAGCTTACCTGTAGGTAAAAATGGCACAAATGGGTTTACTACCACTTTAAATTTAATTTTAATATAATTTGCCTGGGATTCAGCCTTAGACTATGTTCACATTTATGTATAAATGATATCTGTCAACACACATCAATACTGTACATTCAAAATCAATGGACATGCTTGAAAACACATGACGACCTGCATTAATTGTGAAACACGTCAGTGGGCTTTGCAATGTACTTTAAAATGACCTGCTATGAGACATCAAGATGAAAATCCAGCTGGTTTCAAAATAAAAGCGAGAAAATGGAAACAAAATACCTGGAGGGAATTTCTTACAGATAGATCGCATCCCTAAAATATAGCTTCTACCCATCATTTATTTATTACAGGTATCTACATAGCTTTGACAGTTTTACGTAGGGCTTTACATATATTGTACATTCACATTCATCTCTGCTCTCAAGGAGCTTACAATCTAAGGTGCCTAATTCACATTCATACATACAGTACAGTAAAACCTTGGGGCCAGATCCACAGCCCCGCAGCGCAACGTAACTTAACAGATTTAAGTTACACTGCCGCAAATTTCCTAAGTTAGGTATCGATCCACAACACACTTACCTGGAAATTTGCGGTCCCATTTAAATTAGGCGCGCTCCCGCGCCGGACGTACTGCACATGTTTGTGACGCAAATTTCCCGACGTGCTTTGCGCGACGTGACATCATTTTTTGATCGGCGCGTAGCGTATTTCCGTATTCCCGTACGGCTTGCGCAATCGACGTAAAATTAAAAAATTTGACGCGGGAAGGACGGCCATACTTTACACAGCAGTACGCCTGCTGTGTAAAAGTAGGGCTGCTTTACAAAAGTGTAACTAAGCGACGGGAAACTAACGTAGCGGCGACGTAGCGAACGCGAAAAAGCTTTGAGGATCGACGTAACTCCTCATTAGCATACCCGACGCGTAATTTCGACGATGAATGCCCCCAGCGGCGGTCGCGGTACTGCATCTTAAGATCCGGCAGTGTAAAACTATTACACCTGCCGGATCTTCTGTCTATCTCTTGGAAACTGATTCTGTGGATCAGTTCCAAAGATAGAAACAGGGATACGCAGGCGGAACAGCAGATCCGCCTGCGTATCTCTTTTGAGGATGTGGCCCACGGTTTCCGAACATAATTCATTCCAAAGCACTTGTATATCAAAGCATTTTTTTACAGGGTATAAAAGAGAAGAGAGGCACCTCTAAAGCCTCGTACACACGATCAGTCCATTCGATGAGAGCGGTCTTAAGGACCGTTGTCATAGGTTAACCGATGAAGCTGACTGATGGTCCGTCGCGCCCACACACCATCGGTTAAATAACCGATCGTGTCAGAACGCGGTGACGTAAAACACAATGACGTGCTGAAAAAAATGAAGTTCAATGCTTCCAAGCATGCGTCGACTTAAATCTGAGCATGCATGGATTATTAACCGATGGTTCGTGCCTACTAACGATCGGTTTTGACCTATCGGTTAGGAATCCATTGGTTAAATTTAAAGCAAGTTGGCTTTTTTTTAACAGATGGTTAAATAACCGATGGCACCCACACACGATCGGTTTTGACCGATGAAAACGGTCTATCAGATCGTTGTCCTCTGGTTAACCTATCGTGTGTACGAGGCCTAAGGACCGTTTCCAGCGGAGATTCCTCCTCCGGATTTGGATCCGATGGCTTGTACTCACCATCGGATCAAAATCCGTGCGGAATTCATCCGCGGTGATGTGTCGCGCCGTCGCCGCGATGATGACGCGGCGACGTACGCGACGCTGGAAGGTAAGTACTTCCACGCATGCGTCGAATCATTACGACGCATGCGAGGGAGGGGAGCGGACGGATTGATCCGGTGAGTCTGTACAGACCACCGGATCAATCCGCTGGACCCGATTCAAGCGGATAGATTTCTTAGCATGCTAAGAAATTTATATCCGCTTGAAATCGATCGGCCCGAGAAATCTCCGCGGATAAATATCCGCTAGGCCGTACAGACGACCGGATTTGTCCGCTGGAACTGATCCGCGGATCAATCCCAGCGGATAGATTCGGTCGTGTGTACGGGGCCTAATTGTAGCAATAATTTGCTAAATGTTGTACCTTCATTAAATTGCTACACTTAGAGGCTCCTCTCTTCTTTTTTTATACTCAGTTGTGACATGACGCTACTCTTATATCAAGACATCACTTGTATATCAAGACAAAATGTATTAAAACATTTTGCTTGTCTTGCAAAACGCTCTCAAACCAAGTTACTCTCAAACCAAGGTTTTACTGTATAACTAAAATATCAGGATTCAGCAGACCAATCCGTTAAGGACAGAGAGTCAACACCTGCACTGATAATGCTTCATATGGAAAATATTGCAAACCGGATTATAATGACTGCATTTCCCCTTAAAACACAATGTTTCACAAACTTTCACTCATTTCTTTGTAAATCACTGTTTTTACAATACAGTATACACAGGATTCAGGAAATGGACTATGACTTTTATAAGACAGTGATGTAAGAGGACTCCAGGAATGAATGAGTCTGTTGTAATCACAGCTGTAATATGTAGGGTGAGTGCGCTTCTCCTTCGGGATGTAACTCCTACTGGCTCATACTTTACTATGAGACCTTCTCCCTTCTCAGTACTGCTAATCCTCTAGTCTGCTTAGTGTAGGAATTTCCTGGGCAGAAGACTGTGAGTCCCATGTGAAGGTATCATTTTTGGGACACGTTCAAGAATGTTTGATATATTGAGTAACACAAACTTAGATTCCCAAGGTATCTGCGAGAAAATGGTATTCTATTCCCTTCTGTTTAGAGACATCTTCTTGATAGATGCAGAGAGAACTGGCACTCTGTTTAATTTTCAGGAACATGAAGCAACACCCCTGGAGGTGTTATGGCTTATGTCAGAGTAGATGTAAACGCTATTTAGATGACATTTTGTTTTCTAAAGCTTTGTGTATTATAAACAGTTGGCATCACAGTGCAGCTGGTGTCTTCTGGCCTGTTTTGCCCACTTCCTTTCTTCATGTCCATGCTCTATCCTGAGCTGCACATTAGGCCTCGTACACACGACCGGATCTATCCGCTGGAATTGATCCGTCTGTACGGCCTAGCGGATATTTATCCGCTGAGATTCCTCGGCCCTATCCATTTCAAGCGGATATAAATTTCTTAGCATGCTAAGAAATTTATCCGCTTGAATCGGGTCCAGCGGATTGATCCGGTGGTCTGTACAGACTCACCGGATCAATCCGTCTGCTCCCCTCCCTCGCATGCGTCGTAATGATTCGACGCATGCGTGGCAGTACTTACCTTCCAGCGTCGCGCACGTCGCCGCGTCATCATCGCGGCGACGGCGCGACACGTCACCGCGGATGAATTCCGCGCGGATTTTGATCCGATGGTGAGTACAAGCCATCGGATCCAAATCCGGAGGAGGAATCTCTGCTGGAAACGGTCCGGCGGACCGTTTCCAGCGGAGATCCCCTCGTGTGTACGGGGCCTTAGTGGTCAGGACCGATTTCCTGATGGCAGTAATGGTGAACCATAACTGCACGTTGTATGTCGGACTCAGCATGGTCTTTTGTAGTCTCCACAAGGAACGGTCAACATTACAGGGTGAAAATGCAGGAGCACAATTGGGAGATAGTTTTCACCCCCATAACAGACAGGAAGAAGAGCAAGGACCTTCAAGGCAGATGTCCTTTTAACCACTTAAGACCCGCGCTATTGACAAAAGACGCCAACAGCGCGGCTCTCAGGTGCCAACTGGACGTCTTTGGACGTCATTTGAAGTGCATTACCCGCGCGCGCCTCTGGGGGGCGCGCAGCGGGTAAACACTGTCCCTGCGCATCGCTGGAGAGCCGATGTGTGTACCTGGCGGCCGCGATGTCCGCCGGGTACACGCGATCGTCGGTAACTGAGCAGGGACGTGGAGCTCTGTGTGTAAACACAGAGCTCCACGTGCTGTCAGAGGAGAGGAGACCTGTGTCCCTTGTACATAGGGACACAGCATCGGTCACCTCCCCCAGTCACCCCCCCCCCCCACACAGTTAGAACACACCTAGGATACACATTTAACCCCTTCCTTACCCCCTAGTGATAACCCCTTCACTGCCAGTCACATTTATACAGTAATTAGTGCATTTTTATAGCACTGATCGCTGTATAAATGTGAATGGTCCCAAATTTGTGTCAAAAGTGTCCGATACATCCGTCGCAATATCGCAGTCCCAATAAAAATCGCAGATCGCCGCCATTACTAGTAAAAAAAATTAATAAAAAAAAAATCATAATTCTGTCCCCTATTTTGTAGGCGCTATAACTTTTGCGCAAACCAGTCGCTTATTGCTTTTTTTCTTTTTTTTACAATCTATATCATCCTGTGAAATGATTACACTGCTTAGTTTCGTAACATCACTATATCGTTTATAAATAAATTAAACAGAATTAGTCCCAAGACAGAGCCTCGGGGTACCCATTTGTAACTCCAGTAACCAGTTTTATATCCAGGTACATACACCATTGTCAATGCCAATACACCCTAATGTGGTCCTAGAGGCTGAAAGATTTTTACCTTCATGCATTCTATACTTCCCCGAGCCTGATCGCAATCCAGCGATGTGCATTAGAGCAGCTGCTCTCCCGGGTCTCTGCCTTCTCATTGACTGAGAGACAGCAGAGGGAGCCATTGGCTCCTGCTGCTGTCAATCACAGCCAGTGAAGTGGGTGCAGGGCCAAGTTGCTATGGATATATAATGTGGTGCTCGTGAGCAAGCAGAGAGGAGGAGGAGCCAGGAGCACCAGCGGGGGACCCAAAAAGAGGAGGATCAAGGTTGCTCTGTACAAAACCATAGCACAGAGCAGGTAAGTATGATATTTTTGTTATTATTTATTTTTATTTTATTTTTAATATCATTAATTAGTAAATTTAGCATTTATGGGAAACTTTAATATATTCTTGGTGAAATCCAGACACAGCATATCTACAGGCATTCCTCTATACAGATTACGGCTTTACTTCCTCAATGTTAACAGGTTAGTCTGGCAAGAACGATCCTTTACAAATCAACAAATTAGTGTTCCCTTGTCATCCCCTATAGTTTACATAATATTGATGTTAGACTTACTGGTCTGTAGTTTTAGTTTTCAGGTATATATATCTCTGCACTATTTTTAATATTGGTACTATAGCTTTTCGCCAATTAGCTGGTATCATTCTAGTTTCTAAGGTGTCCTTGGCTAAGACATGGCTGAGTTCCTTTAGGACTCTTGTGTGCAAGCCACCTGGTCCTGGTGACTTATTCACATTAAGTTTCTTAAGTGTTTTTTGAACACTGGCTTCTGTTATGCCATTTTTCGGGTTGTAAAAAACAACGTTTTTTAAAAATGTAATTTAAAACAATCGTGTGTGGGCTTCAGAGCATTTTTCGGGTTCTGAAAAACGGGCAATTTTTTTTTTCGAACATGCTCTTTTTTTTAACGACGTTATAAACAATGTTGTTTTTCGGGTTGTTAAAAATGATCGTGTGTGGGCTTTAACGACGTGAAAAATCTGCGCATGCTCAGAAGCAAGTTATGAGACAGGAGCGCTCGTTCTGGTAAAACTTGCCTTCGTAATGGAGTAAGCACATTCATCACGCTGTAACAGACAGAAAAGCGCGAATCGTCTTTTACTAACACGGAATCAGCTAAAGCAGCCCAAAGGGTGGCGCCATCCGCATGGAACTTCCCCTTTATAGTGCCGTATTGTATTTTTAAAGGACAGTTTCTTCTCATTTATATGCCTTTTTACGCTAGAATTTAGCCACCTAGGCTTAACTTTAGTTGTTTTAATGTTGTTGCCCACTGGGATGCACTGTCTAATGTCATTATTTATACTAGGAGCCAAAGAGACCTTACATGCCTTGACAGGGAACAGGGTGGCAGGAGTCAGATTGAGCAGATTTGTCTGTATGTTGGTGTTCCTTCATTGTCCAATCAGCAGGCTGTGCTGTGGAGTGGAGGGATGACACCATTGCATTTTTGGACACTAAGGCTGGCCATAAATGGTTCGAATCTCGGTTGGTTCAGCAGGAACCAGCCAAGATTCGAACCCTGTGTAGGCAGACTGAATGCACCATGTTGATTGATCGATCAATCAACATGGGCACAGCCAGTCTCCTGGATTCAGTTGCGATTATCACTAGCGGCTGCCATAGCCGCTAGCAATAATCGCTGCCTTCTCCCGGCGGGGATGACTTTCCCCACCTGCCCCTGTCGCCGGGTATGGCCTGCCTAAGAGAGAAGGTGGTGTCACTCTCCTGGCTGCACTGCCTGGATGAAGTGTATGACTCACAAATATATCTGGACAGAATTACAAATCCTTTTGCAGGTAGGACAGTTCACTGTATGTTCAACTATGTATTTGGCTGTTTGCCTGGAATTCAACTTTAATATTTTTTTTTTCTTATTGTTAGATAATAAGTTCCTGGACTGCAGATTGCATTAAGTTATATTAAATTGCTCAAACTATTTCATAATTAAAACACCAGCCATTATTATTTAACCATTTATATATATGATAAGTAGATATGACCAGTAGTCATTTAACATGGCGGACCTTCCAGAAGTTTTGTATTTAGTGAAACAAAAAATCACAAGATTACTTTTGGTTGTGTTCCTATTAAAAGAGAGTAACAAAAAAGTAATAACTGTGTGTTACTACATGAATAGGTCTCTTCATTCGTCTCTAATTAGCTTGCCAACAAGTCAGAGAATGTTCAGGAACATTCTCATTAGCACTTGCACTTACACAAGGTCTATTGTGAAATTCAAGTAATTGATTTTGTCTAATCTTTAATCTCACATCATGTGCAGAAGTTTGGCTTGCTATCACAATGCCACTAATGAGAAAACATGCTTTGTAGAACACCTAAAGCATTGTTCCATTACATGAATTTGATTCAGCTGTGATCTAACATGACCCTACAGAAGTCTCTTAGTGATAAATGATAAATGTTTCACTAAAAAGATTGTTGCCCTTATTTTGCCATTTAACTTCATGTCTCTAATCTCTCCACTTTTTAAACTATAACTATCTTCTTTTACAATCAGCAGTATATGTTTAATTTACCCACCAACCTTTGTTGTGTGACCAGGGCAGGATTTTAATCTTAGGTTGGATTCACATCAATGGCAAGAGGGGGCACCTGCTTCTGACTCTTGCGTGGGACAACCTAAAAAATTAGACCAAAGCAGTGTTTAAATGACCTGGATTTGCTACAGCTTCCTGTCAAGCTAGCCAGGGACACCCCCCGCCCCTGAATCTTCATACCTGTCTTTAGGAAAATTGTGTTCCACATACTCCAGGCCTGAGGCCCACCTTCTTGAATAAAGAAAGTCCACACAAGAAGCTTTTCTAATGGTTTACTGAATAACGATATGGTCAAGAACTTGCCACAACAGCTTCTCAACTGTTTTGCATTCACAGTGCAGAACTCATCAGTGCCACCAACTCAAACTCTCAAATTGCAGCCACCTTCCTAAATGCACTTTCATGAGCCCCCCAACAGTGGATTCTCACATGGAGTCTCTCTTTGGGCCTGTGCCTAGAAGGCCTACTACTCTACAGGCTACAAACCTACATGCTGTATGTAAGTCGGGGTAGGCAGTTCCCATCCACCTTCTGCACAGGTCCCACAACAGATTATAAAGGGTACTGTAATTCACCCATTAGCATCACTCAAGACAGTGGCCTCTCTAAAAGGGATACTAACACCTGATTACTAGTACAATGAGCCAAATGGCTCACAAATCCTGTCTGTACACTCTATCAAGTCCTGCTCCATTCTGCTATTCCCTGTCAATCAGTCCCTAGTCTAGCCAACTCCCAACTGTCTGGCCTACTCTTAACTGTCTCCTGTCTATCAGATCAGTCTTTAGTTTGGCTTAATCTCATCTATAAGTCCCTGTTCTGGCCGTTTTCACCTGTGTAGCTTACTGTTAACTGCCTCTGCTGTCTATCAGTCCTTGCTCTGGCCTACTCTCATCTGTCTGTCAGTCCCTGCCCTGGCATACTCTCGTCTGCCTATTGGTCCCTGTTCTTGCCAGATATCACCTATCTATCAGTACCTATTCTAACCCAGGCTCACCAGTCTATCAGTTCCTGCTATATTCAGTGTTTACCTGTCTATCAGTCCCTACTCTGGTGTACTCTAACCTGTCTCTCCTATCTATCAGTACCTGCTCTGGCATGTCTTTTGGTCCCTGCCATGCCCTACTCTCACCTGTTTAACAGTCCCTGCTATAGCCTTTATTTTACCTGTCTCTCCTGTATTTCAGCTGTATTATGGCCTACTCTCACCTGTCTATAAGTCCTTGCTATAGCCTACCTTTACCTATCACATCAGGCCCTGCTTTGGTCCACTTTCACCTCTCTCTTGTTTCAGCAGTGCATATTATTCTAAATGTAGGTGCATTGTTAACAGCCAGTGCTGGTATTTTGAACTTGAACCAGGATTTGTGATACAGTGGAACCTCGGATTATGAGCATAATCCGCTCCAGGAGAATGCTCGTAATCCAAAATTCTTGCATATCAAAGCGAGTTTCCCCATTGAAGTCAATGGAAACTAAAATAATTTGTTCCGCATTGACCGCACTACTGCACACTGCTTTGGCCTGAATCGTGCTCGTTTTGCAAGACAACACTCGCAAACCAAATTCCGATTTTTAAAAATACAGTGCTCATATTGCAAAACGCTTTTTAACCGCGTTACTCGTAATCCGAGGTTTCACTGTATTTTTTTTTGCATTTACCCCAGCTCCTGCCTCTATATTCTACTTTTTCTGATCCTGTCCTGGCAGCCTTTCAGCTCTTGCTGTTTGGTTGCAGCTGCTTCTTTATGGTTCTCCCTGGCAATCATCTGAGCCCAGTCTTTATTGTTGTCCTGTCGCACTTCTTAGTGTCCATTTGCTCCGTATTACTGATTCTCTGTGCTCCTGTTTGGACCCTGGCATCTCTCTTATTTATTAGGCACCCTTGCTGTGGCTTATCCTGGTTGCTGTTTGTTCCGACTCCACTGTCTCTGCTCTTTAGGGTTGGTGCCTCATTGACAGTAGCCCCCTTTGAAAGGGGGCTACTATAGACAGAAGAGGTCATCAAAATTACTGTCTTTTCACCTATTGCTGTGACAGCCAGGTCTGCGACATAATGACCATCATTCTATGCTTGTACCAGGTAGTTACAGGGAGATATAATGTGAAAGTGTACGTAGAGCCAACACTTTGATTTCGTTTGGATAGTATCAGGAAGGATTGCCTTTTTTTTATTTATTTGTTGCTTTTTCTGATCTGTTGGAAAGATTTGCATTCGCTTCCTATTCCATAGAAGTGAGAAAATAGTAATTTTTTTAAACAGAACAGGTTTCCCATTGGAAGATTTTCTATCATCTCTTGTTTTAGTGGCAACTCCAAAATTTTCTTTTCCCCTCACTTTCTGTCTTGGTGACAATGGATACTGGGAAAAATAGGGTAAATCTAATTAGCAGAGATGGACACAGTTATAAAAACTTGAGAGGCGTCTTAACACACCTCTGTCCAAAACGTTTTTTTCAAATGTTTTTACTGTAGATAAACATTAACTTTTCAAATTTCCAACCAATGTTGCATTCTCTGCCCCTGCTCCAGTTTTGAGAGCGCCATTTTTAAAATAAAATAACCTAGCCTCTGATATAACTGCCTGCCATAAGTACCAGGGGTTTGATGAACAGTTGCACTTGGGTACACCAAAGAACTGTTAAACGGTCAATTTGAAAGGGGGCTACTATAGACAGAAGAGATCATCAAAATTACTGACTCTTGTCTTTTACCTGTTGCTGAGTGACAGTCAGGTCTACAACATAATTACCATCATTCTATGCTCGTAGTTCCCACTCTCAGTAATGGGAGTGTTTAATTACCCCAAAGACAGATCAGCAGTCTCCTGCTGATGCTGAAAATTGTGCGCTACTATCTCAAATTTTAGCACCTCATGCACAATCCAACCATCTTTGGGGGCAATTTTCAACCAAATAAGGACACACTAGATGCATTAGTGGATCTGGTCAGGAAAATAGGGCATGGAAGCAGAGCATGAGAGGCATAAAGCAAAAGTGATCAATCAACATTTTCTAACCTCGCTGATTTCTTTGTCCTTCAAAAATGGACTTCTTGGCTTTCGTACACTTTAGCTCTTCTATTTCAGCCAAAAACTGTAATTTCATGTTTACGGGCACATAAGAAGGTGCAGTCAGTATGGCCTGGATTACAATAAACTGAATGTGTAAAATGTAGTAGGGGCATTCGGGGAAACAACAGTAAAACATTTTCATGACTGCCTGTTTCTTGACTATGTATTCTCATGATTGCCAATTTGTTGCCCACATATTGTCACAATTACCCATTTTTTTGCCTGTGTATTGTTATAACTGCCTGCTGTTGCCCACATGTTGTCATAATTGCCTGTTTTTTTGTGATGTATTTTAATGATTGACAGTTGTCCACATATTGTCATAAATGCCAAATTGTTGTCCTGCTTATTGTAGTGGCCCGGATTCAGGTAGATTTGCCCCTTAGTTACGGAGGCGCAGGGCAGCGTTTTTGCAGTAGCTCCGTAAATTGCGTATGCGCTGTGTAAACTTGCCCTGCGTAAGGGCGCCTAATGTAAATGATCCCGTAGGGGGCGGGAATCATTTAAATTAGGCACGCTCCCACGCCAAGTGTAGAGCACATGCTCCGTCGGGAAACTTTCCCGACGTGCATTGCGGCAAATGACGTCGCAAGCGTCCAGCGCCATTCACGAATCACTTACGCAAATTACGTAAAATTCGAACGTCGCGACGCGGGAACGACGGGTATACTTTAGCATTGGCTGCCCCTGCTATTAGAAGGGGCAGCCTTACGCTAAACACGCCGTACGGAAACAACGTAAATTGCGTACGCAGGGCTCGCGCAACATTGTGAATCGGTGTTAGTATGCAATTTGCATACTATACACTGAGCACAATGGGAGCGCCCCCTAGCGGTCATCGCAAGAATGCAGCCTAAGATATGCGTGGCATAAGAGCCTTATGCCACGCATATTTTAGGCTTCAGTAGGCGTTACGATGTTCCTGAATCAGGAGCATTCGTAACGCCGGGGCAAGTAAGCAATTGCGCTGTGTAACCTATGGTTACACAGGCGCAATTGCTTCTTGAATCCGGGCCAATGTTTGTCTGTTTGTTGCCCCTCATATTGTAACAAACACCTGTTTGCTGCTAGTGTATTGTCATGATTACGCTCAAAAATGCTGATGTCGCCCTTCCTTCTAAATTACAGCACTGCTCTGCGCTTAGGATGCAAACTGAGGTAATATTGGGCACAAGTATTCAGATAAATAAACAAGATAAAAGCTGCTGCTTAAAACGGGAAAAACAATGATAAATGTACAGTAAATATAAAACTTCTAAAACCATAAAAGGTCCAAAGTTCAAATAAAACACTGTAGCAGCGCTATTCCCAGACCAACGTCTGAAACACTTCTATATGTCCATAATATATAGGAAATCAGATGATAGTGCTGATAGATAGGCAGAGAAAATCTTCAATTAGTGCTTCCTTCACCAGAGGGGGCGTTCACCACGTGGGGGGATAAACCCCTTAAGGGGATGCACTCACCACAAATAAGCAAAAGTAAAGCCTTGAGCATATGTCTCTGTATATCTCCTGGATGTTGCACTCTCCACCAGCCAATGTGTTTATGTTCAAATCGCCATCACATGGAAACAGAGGGAACTCAAATAGTGTGATATTGTTTTAAATAAGTGTAAATTTTATTGAGCCCCAAACACATCCCCTAATACATTCAGCGTACCATAAATATAATAATGACAAGCAAAGATAACAAATAGATGCCAGTACTGTGCCTGTGAGTCTTTCTGGCCGGACAGCGCAGTGTGCTAAGAGCAGACTTTTTGTCTCCTGTTCCTGGTTCCAAAAGGCTGTACACAGTGTTAGGTCATTGGATTAGCGTCACGCCCTGACGTTTCGTCCTTAATTGACTTCTTCTGAGGGCGTGACTAGGCTAATCCATGACCTAGTATTAATATCCGCCCGTGGAGCGCATCTCTGCTCTCATTGGCTGTTTGCGGTCACGTGTGCGTGTCATGTTGCACATGCGCACACGCGATCCGCAAAAGCAGCCTGGGAGGAGGAGTGGTTTGGCCAGCAAGTGGAGCGTGTCTCCTCTCTTACTGGCCAGCTACAATCACGTGCGCGCGTCATGTCGCGCATGCGCTCTATGTGACCGGAGCCTACATGGGGCGGAAGTGGAGCATCAGCGCGTGAAGCGCATCTCATCGCCCATTGGCCGGCTCGGGCCACGTGAGCGCATCACGCCACGCATGCGCACACTAGCTTAATGTTATAAATCATACAGTTGAGGAGCAGAAATATATATATTGTGCCAAAAAAATATATAAAAAAATATATATATATATATATATAAATCCAGCTGACCCAGCAATAATTATTATTGCTGGGTCAGCTGGATTTATATATATATATATATATTTTTTTATATATTTTTTTGGCACAATATATATATTTCTGCACAATATATACATGTACGGCTCTGGGGCATTTTATGCCAGTGAATTTATGACCTACCATCCTTATGGAGGTTTTATCACCGAGTTGGGAGAACTATAACAGTATTGTGCAGCTTTAACTTGTCCATCCCTAACGCTCGTAACATACTCTATGGCTAATATCATATATTCTGATTATACACTTTGGCTATCTGTTTTTCAAAAAATGTCATTTTTCAAAAAATGTCATTTTTCTTAAAAGGTGTTATTCCTTCCCTTTTTTAAAAAAAATGTTATCCCAGTATATACTTTTTAAAAAAATGTCATCATATTTTATAAGTTGATTTTATCATCATGTCTTGAAACGCTGTTGTGTATAAATATACCCACGGTATTATAACCAAGATGCTGCTAGATGTAAATGCATTAGGTTTGGAGTACCGCTATGCTTTACCAATACTAAGGTATATCCTTGAAAATATGGGTTGTATAAACGTCTTAGCCCCTCAACTGTATGATTTATAACATTAAGCTAGTGTGCGCATGCGTGGCGTGATGCGCTCACGTGGCCCGAGCCGGCCAATGGGCGATGAGATGCGCTTCACGCGCTGATGCTCCACTTCCGCCCCATGTAGGCTCCGGTCACATAGAGCGCATGCGCGACATGACGCGCGCACGTGATTGTAGCTGGCCAGTAAGAGAGGAGACACGCTCCACTTGCTGGCCAAACCACTCCTCCTCCCAGGCTGCTTTTGCGGATCGCGTGTGCGCATGTGCAACATGACACGCACACGTGACCGCAAACAGCCAATGAGAGCAGAGATGCGCTCCACGGGCGGATATTAATACTAGGTCATGGATTAGCCTAGTCACGCCCTCAGAAGAAGTCAATTAAGGACGAAACGTCAGGGCGTGACGCTAATCCAATGACCTAACACTGTGTACAGCCTTTTGGAACCAGGAACAGGAGACAAAAAGTCTGCTCTTAGCACACTGCGCTGTCCGGCCAGAAAGACTCACAGGCACAGTACTGGCATCTATTTGTTATCTTTGCTTGTCATTATTATATTTATGGTACGCTGAATGTATTAGGGGATGTGTTTGGGGCTCAATAAAATTTACACTTATTTAAAACAATATCACACTATTTGAGTTCCCTCTGTTTCCATGTGATGGCGATTTGAACATAAACACATTGGCTGGTGGAGAGTGCAACATCCAGGAGATATACAGAGACATATGCTCAAGGCTTTACTTTTGCTTATTTGTGGTGAGTGCATCCCCTTAAGGGGTTTATCCCCCCACGTGGTGAACGCCCCCTCTGGTGAAGGAAGCACTAATTGAAGATTTTCTCTGCCTATCTATCAGCACTATCATCTGATTTCCTATATATTATGGACATATAGAAGTGTTTCAGACGTTGGTCTGGGAATAGCGCTGCTACAGTGTTTTATTTGAACTTTGGACCTTTTATTGTCATGATTGTCCATTTTTAGCTCATATTTAAACAGGAAAATGTATTACGCACAACTCAGTATGTTGGCTGCATCCCGCAACAGAATGCTAAAGGCAAAAGGAACCAAACAGGAACAAAGCTGTAACAGAACTCACAGCAACATATTTTGTTTTTATACATTAATGCTAAAAAAGTGACAAATTACCCAGTGTTAAAAAGTTTTAAGTCAATCATATTGAGAAATGATTGCCTGTTTGTTGAACACATATCGTCACACTTGCCTATTTGTTGCCCTTCATATGGTCCCTATTTGCCCATTGGCTACTTGTGTTTTGTAGAAAATATCTGTTTGTAGCTTGCATATTGTCACTATTTATTTATTAATTTAATACAGTTATATATATATATATATATATATATATATATATATATATATATATATATATATATATATATCACATACAATTTACACAGTGTTTAATATATATTGCATATTCACATCAGTCCCTGCCCTCAAGGAGCTTAAGCACTAACCAACCATTTTTCCCATTTATAGTCCATGTGTTGTCAGGATTTCTGTTTTTGCCTGTAATTAAATTACCTGTAGGCCTGTCATTAGAAAACGACACCCTTATTATCCCCATTTTTGGATGAAGCCCCCTTTTTTCCCCACGGCCGCTTGAAAGGCATCAAATGGATTCTAAAGCAAGATGTAAAGGTTTTTTAAAAGTAGATTTTTTTTTTCAAGCCAACCTTAGCAAATTTTGATTAAAAATTATTCCATTCATGCCTTGTGCTACCAGCTTGAGCGTCTGCAGTGATCTCTTCTTCTCAATTTTATCTTTTCAATCAGCAAAGCAGACCCAGCTGGACCATGTGACCTGATTTTTAGACGACAAATTTACGGTATGTTCACTATTTACTTTGCTCAAGTCAAGGATTTTATTGTATATACTAGGTTTTCCAAACGATACACTGTAATTATTCCAGTGCCTTGACTTCCTTTTTAAATTTGACCTCTTTTTAACATTTTAAAAAGGAAATTGTACTTTCATTTTAAAACAATGATATACAGTTGACCTATATATATATATATATAAATGCTACACAAATGTATTAGAATGAGCTTTACATTCACATAAATGGGCTCTGCACATAGAAGACTTCAAAATATTGTAAATGTTATAAATATTACACAGTTCATAATTTTAAGAGTGTTAGGCACATGGTTTTCAATTGATGGGATACTGTATACCTTATGATTATTTTTACAAAACTCTCTTATTGTGTAGGACCCACCACAGTTCACTCTTGGAGCTGTTAAATATGTACTGGGAACAATTACCTCATATTACTTGCTTCTGATCATGACCTGAAAATTACTCACTAATGTGAAGGATTCTGTTTCCAAGGTAAACGGTTTTACAAAAATGTTTCTCTGGTAATTTAGAAGGATGATTGGTTTGGGGATTAACTTTTTGCTTTAACGCTTATTTCACACTTACAGCTCAACTGAACATTAAAACATCCACAAAGTTGTATTAAAATGAATAAGGATACAATTTTTTTTTGTATTTATGATACAGGAAATATTAACAATAGTAACAGCAGCAAAGGAACAATTACGTTTTTCGTAGTGGGTGGTGGAAGTGAAACTGATTTTCCTAAATCTTTTCATTTTAAATAGTCATATTTATTTCTTAAAGGGGTTGTAAAGGAAAACATGTTTTTCCCTAAATAGCTTCCTTTACCTTGGTGCAGTCCTCCTTCACTTACCTCATCGTTCGATTTTGCTTTTAAATGTCCTTATTTCTTCTGAGAAATTCTCACTTCCTGTTCTTCTGTCTGTAACTACACACAGTAATGTGAGGCCTTCTCCCTGGTGTGGAGAGAGCTTCTTGAGGGGGGAGGGGGTAAGCAAGAGTGTCAGGACACTCTCTACTTTGCAGATAGAGAAAGGAGCTGTGTGTTAGTGGACGTCCTGACACTCCTGCTCGCCCCCTCCCCCCTCAAGAGGCTTTCTCCACACCAGGGAGAAAGTGTCGCATTACTGTGTGTAGTTACAGACAGAAGAACAGGAAGTGAGGATTTCTCAGAAGAAATAAGGACATTTAAAAGCAAATCGAAGGATGAGGTAAGTGAAGGAGGACTGCACTAAGGTAAAGGAAGCTATTTAGGGGAAATTTTTTTACCTTTACAACCCCTTTAAGTATACATTGTAATATGCTGCCAGCAGCTATAGAAAGGCTGTGAATTGATTGGCTTGTATTTGGTATTACAACAAAATAACCTTTTCTTTGTTATTGGATAATTGATTTTTCTTGTTTAATGCTAATGTTACCTCTGCTGGGGTAAGTCCCCCATTTGTGCTGTCCAATCCTCCTTGTTTCAGGTGCCCCTTAGCAAGCCTTGTGCTATGGGTGCACCCATGTTGGCATGCTCCCAAACTGGGCTGTGTGTGTGTGTAGACACACATAGTGCTGCTAAGTCAGGCCCCCGCTCCCTTCTCACAGGAGTTTGGCTGACAGCAGTAGGAGCCGATAGTTACCGCAGCCTTCAGTGTCTCCTGTGAAACCAGGAAGTGAGATGAGTGGTGCTGTATCAGGAAATGCATAAAGATAAAAAACAGTTTGACTTTAGAACCGTAAATCTATAGTTGGAGATCTTGTTTGACTTTTCCATACATATACAATACCAGTAAAAGTTTGGGAATGGAGAGTTTGGGCTTGGATCAATGGCAGTCCTTTCATTAAGGTAGGCATGGACGCCCCCCCCCCCCCATCCATGCTTCCAGCCCCCTAATCTACAGATGCATGTATTCCAATGGGGGGATGTTTAAAGCACGTGATTAGAGCCAGAGGCTCTAATAGGCTTTGAGAAAGGGTGGTCTCGGGGCGCAGAGCACTGCGCTCCAAGCCCACCCAGTTATGTGACAATAGTGATTGAATAGTCGATATTCTCACACTGATCCTCCTCCCGCCCAATCAGGAAGCGTGTCGTGAGATTGGTCGAAAGGACAGGTAATCCATTTGGACACCTAGGAGAACGGAGGAGATGCATGGTGGAAGCTGCCGTGATGCAGAGGAGGAGGAGGCGCCCACCCATCTCCCGTAGGAGCACTGCCTGCCAGGGACCTAGATGGGGTAAGTGCTGGATGACTGACTGACCGCGAAACCCCCCCCAGGGGTTGCGGGTGACCCGACAGAGTGGGGGAGTGGTTGTTAGCCGACCAGGGGGAGTGGTTGTTTGCCTCCCCCAAAAAACACAAACACCAGCCGCCACTGGTTTGGATAGGAAAAAAGCATATTGTCTGCATATACAGCTTCTTTATTAAGAATCCCCCGAGCCTGAAATGTTGTGATTGGCTGTTATACTTTATGTCTTAAGACAGATTCAAGCATCTGTATAAAAAAAAGTCGGGACAGTGGGCAGTCTGTTCAGTACTGTTTATTAAGGGAACATCCGTGGGGATTGCTTTGTTTACTTTTACTGCAGCTAAAAGATGTAGAACAGATTGGTTCTTTCTATTGGTACCCTATGTACTTGAAAGTGTGTTTCAAGAAACCCCAGTTCACCCTGTCAAAAGTTTTCTTCTGTGCCTGTTGAAATAAGCAAAGCGGGAATGCTTTTTGTCTGAGCAAAATGGACCAGGTTGAATGCCTTGCATATGTTGTTTCTAGCCTCTCTGCCAGACATAAAGCCCACTTGATCTTGTATAGATGGGGCACTAAGCGATTGGTAACAATTTTCATAAAGATTTTGAGGTCCAGGTTCAATAGGGAGATTGGCCTATAACTGGTGCATAGGGTGGGATCTTTGGCCCATATTCTCAGTGAAGTTACGATGGAGTATCTCAGGATACTCCATCGTAACTCCCTTTTTTGGCCAGTGTATCTATGCGACTGATTCTTAGAATCATTTTCGCATAGATACACTTAAGATCCGCCATCTGTAAGTCACTTACACTGGCGGATCTTAAATGTAATGACGCCGGCCGCCGCTAGATGGCATTTACGTGAAGGACTCATTTGCGTATGCAAATGATCCTTCTACGCCGATTCCCGAACGAGTTCGCGTCGCGTAACCGTCGCTAACGTCGTTTGCGTAAGCGGAAATTTAGTCCTGCTATTATGAGGAGTACATTTCCGCAAGTCCCACGTAGGCCATGTTACGGATGGCGTCGGGTCCGCGTCGTGTTTTTTCGTCGGGTACGTCGTTTCCGTAAGTCGTTCTTGAATACGACTTTACGTCAATGACGCACACGTCGGCGTCATTGACGTTTTCCGCCGAGAACTGGAGCATGCGCACTGGGCTTTTTGAAGCCCGGCGCATGTGCAGTTCATTAGAATCGGAGGCGCGCTTAATTTGAATAAAAGCCGCCCCCTTGGAGATCCGCCAGGCTACGCCGGGGCATTTACACTCCGCCGTCCCAACTTATGGAGCAAGTGTTTGGGGAATACAACACTTGCTCCTGTAAGTTGGGACAGCGGAGTGTAAGTGCCTTAAGCGCAGCCCGCGGATTTTTAGAGAGAATATGGGCCAGAGTTCTTCTTCATACCGACAGATATGTTCACCTGGTCTCTTGAAAGTTTCCGTTCTGCAACATGGGAAGTAGCAATGGATTTTTTTGTGTGTGCTTTCTGTTTATGAATTTGTTAAACTTAAAAAGTCTAGTTTTGTTTTTTTTTAATAACAAACATGTTATACATACCTGTGGTTTTTGCACAGAGCAGCCCCAATCCTCCTCTTCTCGGGTCCCTCTGCTGTGCTCCTGGTGAGTGCCCCCACAGCAAGCTTACTATGGGGGCACCCGACCCGAGCTGCAGCTCTGTGTGTTCATTCGGACAGGGAGCTGACGTTATGCCCTGCCCTCTCTTTCTCCTGATTGGCTAACTGACTTCGATTGACAGCCGCGGGAGCCAATGGCGCCGCTCATGTGTCATAGCTATTCAGGAGGAGAGTCCCGGACAGCCGAGGGACTCATGCACATCGCCGGACAGAGATGGGGCTCAGGTAAATATTAGGGGCTGCTGCACACAGAAGGCTTTTTATCTTAATGCATAGGAATGCATTAAGATAAAAAAAACTTCTATCTTTACAACTCCTTTAAGTCAGAGAAAGGAGTTTAGCCATTCTTTCTTTCTTATGAAATTCCTACTTATAATACACTTTTGCATTTGAAAGAAAGCAAATTACCGTGCTCCAAATTTAGACCTATTTTTTTTTCAGGGTAACAAACACTTTAAGCATTACTTTAGAACTGCCAAATTCGTTATTTACTCCTGGAGTAAAAATCTAATAACATGTAATTATTTATGGTATTAAGGTTTGAACATGCACAGACACAGATTTAGCCATTGTGATATATAACGTATTTTTAAATGAATCCAAGTTTCATAAACAAACAGAAATATTGCTTTTTGACAAGCAGAAGTGCACCTTAAAAATATTTTAAAAAAAATGTAATCTCTATTGACTGTAGTGCCATTGCACATATTCTCTGAATATATTACGAGATTAAAGTGGAGTTCCACCCAGGAAGTGAAATTTTTTTTTTTTTTTAATACTCACCCGAAATACCTGTTAATATGCGGAAGTTCGTAATCTGCCTTTTCCGTAGCCGCGGTGTGTCTTCCCCATCTTCTCCTAGTGAATGGGGTGCGCTGCTTTCTGGGAACTGTGTGTGTTCTCAGAGAGCAGCCGCCCATTCACAAGTCGGCGCGAGACTCGCGCATGCACAGTAGGAAATGGGAAGTGAAGCCGTAAGGCTTTACTGCCTGTTTCCCCTAGTGTGCATGGCGGCGCGGGACCTGCATCGATCGTGGGATCGGCATCAGGGGGGCCATCAGCGCGGGCAAGTAGGACAGGTAAGTGTCCTTATTAAAAGTCAGCAGCTATACTGTTATTAGCTGCTGACTTTAAAAAAAAAAAAAATTTGCGGGTGGAATCCCGCTTTAAATATCAAGAAATAAAATAAGAAAAGCCTTTTAGTAGATGCCCCCTACATATACTTAAGTTGTAGTGCAGTGTTCAGTTTGATGTTTAGTTTAAAGGGGTTGTAAAGTTTCCCCCCCCCCCCCTAAATAGCTTCCTTTACCTTAGTGCAGTCCTCCTTCACTTACCTCATCCTTCCATTTTGCTTTTAACTGTCCTTATTTCTTCTAAGAAATCCTCACTTCCTGTTCTTCTGTCTGTAACTCCACACAGTAATGCGAGGCTTTCTCCCTGGTGTGGAGAAAGCCTCCTGAGGGGGGAGGAGGCGAGCAGGAGTATCAGGACGCCCACTAACATACAGCTCCTTTCTCTATCTGTAGAGAGTGTCCTGACTTGCCTGCTCGCCCCCTCCCCTCTCAAGAGGCTTTCTCCACACCAGGGAGAAAGCCTTGTATTGCTGCGTGTAGTTACAGACAGAAGAACAGGAAGTGAGGATTTCTCAGAAGAAATAAGGACATTTAAAAGCAAAATCAAATAATGAGGTAAGTGAAGGAGGACTGCACTAAGGTAAAGGAAGCTATTTAGGGAAACATTTTTTACCTTTACAACCCCTTTAAGTCATAGTCCTTTGACTTAAATGCTATTTTAGTTTTAGTCGTAGTATTTTAGACTTTTGACTAAAATGCCATTTTAGTTTAAGTCATATTTTAGTTATCTGAATTGTTTTAGTTTTAGTTGTATTTTATTTGACTAAAATAGTATTAATTTAGTCAATGAAAATATTTTAGTTGACAAAATTAACACTGCTTCTGAATGGTGTGGGCAGAATACCCCTAAATATGCCACTGCTAGTATGTTTTTGATTGCAGTTAGGACCCATCATTAGCTACATTCCTTTTACTTCAGATTGGCAATATTCTTGACACTGATTGCTGTTTATTATTGCTTGTAATGTTGTTCTCCACTGGATTAGTGCATTTCAGACCAGGCCCTTCACTGGTGGTAAAGAAAACAAACACCGGCTCTATTCATTTCATTGTATCATTACATAATTCCGCTGTTATCAGCCTGTTGCCTTTACTACTGTCAGTCCTGTTTAACTACCTCTTTTCTTCAGGGCTTATTGCAGATTAAATCACTATTGATGTGTCATCACAAGAAACAGATGGGGAACCCAACATTTCCAGCAGTTCCTTTGGATGTCATTGCTGCAAAGCATTTTGTATTTTTGTATAACTATACTTGGTTTACACCCTGGAGATTCTACAGTCAGAATGTAACATGTAGTGAGTTTTCTGTTGGTAAGAATAGAGATTGTGCACGGGTTTTATATACAATGTTGTGAAGGCGGATGGTAGGAGAAACATGGATTTTGTTCTTGCGGTTATTCTTGTGTGTCTGCAAACTGTTCGTACATTATTATGGAAAACCTAGGTGGTCAGCCTTTAAGAGTAGTTAGCTGTTGCAACTGAACAGTATTTCAACATCTCAGACCTGCAGTATATTAAATTCTTAGGGGATTATAATTTCCTGCTCAACTGACTTATTTTTGATTAGTGTGTTGCTGTTTCTGCTTGAGAAAAATCAATCATTTAATCATCTACTGCAGGGGTCCTCAAACTTTTTGAACAGGTGGCCGGTTCAATGTCCCTCAGACCGTTAGAGGGCCGGACTATAAAAAAAACTATGAACAGTTTCCTAAGCCCCCCCCCCCCCTCACGATCATTGCAACCCCCCCCCCCCCTTCATCATTATAAGCCCCTCATTGCAAGCCCCCGCTCACAATCATTAATTGCAAACCGATCATGATCATTGCAACCCCCCCCCCCCCACCTCACCATCATCATTACATCATCATCATCATCCCCTCATTGCAAGCCCCCCCTCACCATTATCATTGTAAGCCCCTCATTTTTAAGCCCCCCCCTCACAATCATTAATTGCAAGCCGATCAAGATCATTGCAAGCCCCCCCAATCATCATTACATCATCATCAGCCCCTAATTGCAACCCCCCCTCACCTTTGCAAGCCCCCCTCACCATCATCAGCCCCTCATTGCAACCCCCCTCACCATTGCAAGCCCCCCCACCTTCATCATTACATCATCAGCCCCTCATTGCAAGGCCCCCACCATAATCAGCCCCCCCCCACCATCATCATCATCATTTTATCATCATCAGCCCCCCCACCACCATAACCATCATCATCATCATCATTTCATCATCATCAGCCCCCCCCCCCCACCATCGTCATCATTTTATCATCATCATCATCATCATCAGCCCCCCTCCCACCATCATCATCATTTCATCATCATCAGCCCCCCCCCCACCATCATCATCATCATCATCAGCCCCCACCATCATCATCATCATCATCATCACATCAATATCAGCCCCCCCTCCCTCCCTCCCTCACCATCGTAAGCCCCTCACAGCACATTTTTCTTACTGTGCCACTGCTCACTGCTCACTCAACTGCTGTGAAGGTCCCGCTGTGCTCACAGTGTAGTTCTGGCGCTCTGTGATAAATGTCCCGCCCTCCTCCTCCTAGACCAGCTCGTCTGATAGACAGAACACTGGCTCTATCACACAAGCTAGTCTAGGAGGAGGCGGGCGGGACATTTATCACAGCGCGCCTGAACTGTTAACACTGTCATCTCCGTGACACAGCGGGATCGCTGCGTTACAACCTGCAGTGTAACCAGCGTTGCCTGTCAGGGCAGGGTGGGCCGGTTACAAGTCCTCCGCGGGCCGCACGTGGCCCCCGGGCCGTAGTCTGAGGACCCCTGATCTACTGTCTAAGGGACATGTTGGAGAATTTCCCTCAATCAGCAGCTGCAGCCTCTGATCAGTGTATTCTGACATACGAGGTATGTCCAGAAAGTAATGAGAATTATATTTTTAAAATGATTTTACTGAAAAACATTGCAATTGAACATGGTCTCCTTCAAAGTGTGCGCCTTATGAGTGTACTGTACACAAAGCTTCCAGTGATTTTTCTATTCTTCATAGCATCCCTGGAAGTTTTCAAGTGGGATGGTGTTCAGAGCCTGCATAGTGGCTCTTTGAATGTTATCTACACTACCAAAATGGTGTCCTTTCTAATGTCCAAATCCTGAGTCACAATTTCATGAACAATTGACTTTGTAATTCCCATTTCCTCTGAAATCATTCGGATTGTGAGCCATCGGTCACGGTTGAGAACAGACCTCACTGCATCCACATTCTGTTCTGTTTTTCACCGATGGCTCACTATCTGAATGATTGCAGAGGAAACAGGAACTACCAAGTCAAATCGTGACTCAGGATTTGAACATGAGAAAGGACACCATTTTTGTAGTGTGGATAATGTCCAAAGAGCCACTACACAGGCTTTGAACTCCATCCCACTTGAAGGCTTCCAAGGATTCTATGAGGAATGGAAAAATTGCTGAGAGCGTTGTGCACACTCATAAGGTTCACACTTTTAAGGAGACAGTGTTCAATTGTAAAAAATTTTAATAAAATAATTTTTCAAACATCATTCTCATTACTTTCTGGACACACCTTATATATATATCACTATCAAGAAAACCTCTCAGGCTACAATGACCTCAATAGGTGTTATAAAGATTATCCAGTCAATTATCTGTAGATTGCTGTAGCCGCTAGCTAGAGGTTTATAAGATGTAATATTGAAGGTCTCCATTGGAACATGTCAACAAGTAGTGGAGATAAGTACTGGCATTAGTCACTGGGGTCTGATCCTCTGATGAAGTTAAGTGGTCTGTGATGCAACAAGTAGGAGCAAAGCCAGTAATATTAGCGCACACTACAGGAAGTGGTCAGGCACCAGGAAGAGCGGTGCTGAGCACAGAACAGACTTTGTTAAGGAGACATTCACATGTAAAAATCGATGTGCAGCTGTTTTGTGCACAAATCAATGTGAGTAAAAAAATAAAAATAAATGTTGAATAAAGTTGTTCTTTTATGGAAAGCACTATGATCCCTATGTTTATTTTGAGCCAAAACCTGAAGGAAGAGGGAGAGAAGTGCATAACTTGAGTTTTGATTATAAGTGGCGATCCAAGCCAAAAGTGGGGATAGTAGAGATTTAAGCCCTTGAAGGGGCTTACATAAGCAGAGCTTAAAGTATATGTCAGTAAAATTTAACAAAATGTGCAGAACATCTCTGCAATACATGTTCCTATGTTTCATTTTCACATGTCCCTATGTTTTAATACTTAGAAGACCCTACAACACAGGTGTCAAACACAAGGCCCGCGGGCCGAATCCGGCCCTCCAGGCCATTTAATGTGGCCCTTGCACCTCTCCTGCAGCTGCAGGAGAGCTCCAGCCCTCATCTGGTCCTCCTCCAGACCCCTACTTTCTGCTTTCAAGCAATGCATCCAGCTTCTTCCCAGCAGCAGCATAAGGAAAGGGGGTGCACTGTGATGTAAGAGAGAGTAGGGGACTCAACTTCTGATGGTGGGGTGGCTCTTGACATCTAATGTAAGGGGAAGGGAATGCGCTGGACATCTGATCTTACAGATACAACTGGCCCTTTTGAGGACAATCATAATGCTGATGCGGCCCACGATGAAATTGAGTTTGACACCCCTGCCATACAAGAACAGAAAATACTTGTTGTTACTGATGTAAATGCATTTACTCCTAATTTCCCATTGTGGCTAAAAACAATGGGCCCTTGTTGGACCGAAATTGCAAGAAATTGTGTCAGCCCTGCTCAGTTGTCTTTTGCTGAACTATGGGGGGTGGATCAGACCTAGAAAAGAACTGGGTGGGTAGATTAGACTTATTGACTATATTTACACTAGGAATTTAGTGCTTAGCCCTGCCTCTCTCTGTGTTTCACTATTGGTCTTTTAAAATAATTGGCAGAATATTGGAGGAAAATCCTGGCATCGGGATGTATCTGCTAATATATAACATAGGTATTTCACTATGATTTCAGTGTTTCTCAATGGGGGTCAACTTTCTTGATATGGTGGGCTTCAAATGCGGCCCTTGACATCACCAAAGGGCCACATATAAAATTCAGTTAATATTCAGTGTCAGAGACAGCAGAGATACAACAGGACATTGTCAAAGAGTCATGTGATACAGGAGATGTTCAGACTGTGGACATGATACAAGAGGTGGACAAACACTGCGCACAGGATGCAAGGGATGGTCATAGACTGCGGATATGATACAATAAATGAAGGAAAAGATTACAGTGCACACTAAAATTACACTTAAACCCTGCAAGGCTATTTAAAACACCTGAACATATTCAGCAAATACGCAAAAAATATGGGGATTCGGTCACACTATATGGCCACATAGTGCTTAATCCCAATACTACGTCAAAGTACCCCATTATCAGTGGAGTACTTTGATGCAGTAATGGGCTTAAAGTGGTTGTTAAGCCACTCTAACCTGTATACACCATCAGCATTGCAATAGTATCCCCCTCTGTGTGTGATTTATGAAAATAAATGCTGTAAATACCTCTTACCTTTCACTGCTGATATTGCGATCACATGACTGGCCAGCTTTCTCCTTTCCTCCTTTGAGAGATACAGCGGGCGGGGCAGAGATTCTCCTGCTGATGTTGGTCTCGAGGGGAGGAGAGAGCTGGCTGGTCAATTGATCGCAATCTCGGCTCTTAAATTAGGTATTTACAGCATTTATATTTATAAATCATTCACAGAGGGGGACACTGCAATAGGAAGCAGTACCGATTGGTGTATACAGGTTAGTGTTATGAAAGCAGCAGGAGGGGGAGGGGTAGCTCACACCCAGACAGAGAGGAGAGGGGGAGGAGGTCACAGGAGCAGAAAGAAGAGCAGATAGCAGGCTGCTGATGACAGAGGCATGTAAACTGACCACGGTGTCTGGTCTCAGCAGCCATAATACACTGTGGTCAGTTTACAGAGGGGTGGGGAGAAACTGGCAGGATCAGACAGTCTTTTAGGGGTTACAGGGGGCCAAATGACACTGGACAAGCACTGTGTCATATAACATGCTTTAAAGGAGCAGGATCCATTGTTTTTGGGTAGTTAACAAATGCTTTAAGCACTATGTGGCCATATTGTGTGATCAAATTCTCATATTTCTAGCTTATTTGCAGACTATATTCAGGTGTTTTAAATAGACTTGCAGGATTTAAATGTCATTTTCGTATGTGTGCGCTGTAATTTTTTCCTCTGGTTGTTGGTCTTATAGCTGCACCATCTAATGTTATTATGCATTCTTAGAGTGTGCCCCCCAAAGTCTATCTTAGTTTTTTGTTTTTTTGTTTTTATGATACGATAAATGGTCAGAGACTCTAAACAATATGCAAGAGATTGTCAGAGACTTCAGATGTGATGCAAGAGATGGTCAGAGTCTGCAGAAACTATACAAGGGATGACCAGGGATTGTAGACATGATACAAGAGATGGTTAGAGACTGTGGACATGGTACTGGAGAGGATCGGGATTGCAGACATGATACAATAGATGGTCAGAAACTGCAGACATATTATGTGAGACTAGAAATTACTGCCTTAACCTGGCAATAGGATAACACATACAGGTGAAACTCGAAAAATTTGAATATCGTGCAAAAGTTCTTTTTTTTCACTAATGCAACTTAAATGGTGAAACTAATATATGAGATAGACTCATTACATGCAAAGCAAGATAGTTCAAGCCCTGATTTGTTATAATTGTGATGATTATGGCTTGCAGCTCATGAAAACCCCCAATCCACAATCTCAGAAAATTAAAATATTACATGCAATCAATAAAACAAGGATTGTACATAGAACGATATCGGACCTCTGAAAAGTATAAGCATGCATATGTACTCATTACTTTGTTAGGGCCAATCCTCTCCAGGCTGCGGCCATCCTTGCTGCTTGTGCACTTTTTCCTTCCACATAACTTTCTATGAATGGGCTTTGATACAGCACTTTGGGAACATCCAACTTCTTTTGCAATTACCTTTTGAGGCTTTCCCTCCTTATGGAGGGTGTCAGTGATGGTTTTCAGCACAACTGTCAGGTCAGCAGACTTTCCCATGATTGTAATTCCTACTGAACCAGACAGAGACCATTTAAAGGCTCGGGAACCCTTTGCAGGTGTTATGGCTTAATTAGCTGATTAGAGTGGAACACTTTGAGCCTAGAATATTGCACCTTTTCACAATATTCAAATTTTCTGAGATTGTGGATTTGGGGATTTCATGAGCTGTAAGCCATAATCATCACAATTATGACAAATCACGGCTTGAACTATCTTGCTTTGCATTTAATGAGTCTATCTCATATATTAGTTTCACCTTTTACATCTTTTGCAGGATATTCTAATTTTTCGACTTTCACCAGTATTGATGCCTGCTGGGGCCCTGAGGGCTGCACAAAAGTGCCAAAGGGTCACAGGTTGGGCACCATGGGATTAGAGGTTCCCAACCCTTTCTACATGAGACTTGGTGGATATATTAGAGAACACATATGCACATTAGTGCTTCAGTGCCTGCATACTGTACTCCTTCATTGCTGTATAATGTAATACAAGTGTGTCTGTACTAAGATTTTGCACCACATTCTGTCTTTCCAGAGGAATAAACTTATATATATGATTCATAGCCTGACCAGGAATAGAACAAATATTCACTTGTAAAGATTAAACTCAAGACATTTTCCTTTGCGCAGACAATAATTGAATGATTTAGTATCCTTGAATTACATATTGCTGGTGGATTTAATTTCCTCACTTTCTTTGTGTTTTCCTGTGAGTTATTCTTCATAATTACATAGTCATTTATAACAAGCTGCACACTCATCAGTGGAACACAATAAATTCACATCAAACATTCTGCCAGAATTTAAGGAAACATAAAAGGAAATTGCTTTCATTCTCAATTGAGATTTCTCTGTTGAAGTTTGTTTGGCTTGTTTAAACAGATAATAAGACACAGGAAACAAAATCCCTAAAATTCTAAAATTAGATTCCTAGATCTGTTCTTATACAGATCAAAACAGTCCAACAACTCACACTCTATTAAAAAATGTATAATAATGAGAATTAGGTTGAATTACAGTCTCTTGATAATTTTTTTGTTTGTGTTTCATAGAATGAGTTAACATTTTTACCATGTCCTTGGTTCGAATCCCAGCTAGGACACTGTATGCATTGAGTTTGCCTATTCTCCCTGTGCTTACATGGATTTATTTTCTCACCTTCCACACTCCAAAGACATGTTGGTATGTTAATTGGCTCCTGTTTAATTGTCTAAACTGTCCCTAGTAGTGTGTATGTATGTATGCATGTGGGATAGGGACCTAAAATTCTAAGCACTTTGAGAGCAGGGACTGATGTGAATGTACAGTATGTAAAACACTGTGTAAATTGGTGGCATATAAATGCATATAATAATAATAATTATTTTGGCAATGAAGTGAAAACTGGGAATCAGTCCAGAAGCAATTCCATTTAAACTCTTGAATGTCAATGAGCTAATTAAAGTATACCTATCATCAAACCTAAGAGCAGATACCACACAATACCTGTTATAACCTTTACTAGTGATAAAACCCTTTTTTATGCACCTGTTTCATTTTTTGTTTTTGTTTACTTGGGCCTGACTTTTTCAAATTCTGGTCCAAGCTCTCCCACATGCCTGCACCCTGTCCTATAAGAACACAATTAAGGGCCACTATATTATTGGTCACAACAATGACCATTAGGTAAGGCTTAAGCTTAACGTTAGGGAACACATGTGTTGCCAGGGGCTGGGTTACATTAATATGGAGAAGTTGAAATTGCATATTATTCTTTTTTCCCTCTATTAAGATACGGATGTTAGACTGCATTATTCTTCTCCAGCCAGCAGGGGTAGAGCTGAAGCCAAGCAAACTCATAGACTTCTATGCAGAGCACTGAGAATCCTGGGAGTTGTAGTTTGACATGTCAGCTCAGTAGCAAAAGCAGAGTGGAGAGATGATTTTTATTAAATTGCCCAGGAAAGTTCTTCCTTTTGACACAGAGGGAGTTTAAAGTGGTTATAAAGCCTTATTCCGCGTACACACGACCGTTTTTAATGATGTGAAAAATGCAATTTTTTAAAATGGTCATTAAAAGCGATCGTGTGTAGGCTCCAGAGCATTTTTCTCGATGTGAAAAATGGGCATTAAAAATTTAGAACATGCTCTAATTTTTCTTGTTGTTTTTCACGTTGTCGTTTTTCACATCATGAAAAACAGTCGTGTGTAGGCTTTAACGACGTGCAAAAAACATGCATGCTCAGAAGCAAGTTATAAGACGGGAGCACTCGTTCTGGTAAAACTAGCGTTTGTAATGGAGATAGCACATTCGTCACGCTGTAACAGACTGAAAAGCACAAAGACTGAAAAGCGAGAATTGTCTCTCACCAAACTTTTACTAACACTTCATCAGGGCCAATTTGAGCACTAAATATTCAATAACTATTATGAACTTTAAGAAAATGGGTCACAAGTTTTTTACATGTATGAATTGTACTTGAACGTTAGATTTTAATCCAAATAGAAGCAATAAATGTGAAATCCTATGTATTGCCCTCTTTGATAAGTTGAGGAATGCCTGCTTACATTTCTGAATAGGTAATAGATAATTTGGAATCAGGCAGGCATATGATGATTTAGACAGGGATCATCTAATAGACAGATTTTCAACTTGATCGGAATCTAATTGAGGGAAATCCAAGAACTAAGATGGAGTTAAGCTAGGATGAAGGAACCTGAAGTACATGTAGTTAGATAGATATCGTTCATTAAATTTAGAAAATATGCTTTAAGGAATGAGTTATATTACCCTATTGGAGAAATATGAAGACCACTCATTGTCTGCTTTACATGTCTATGCAGATGTAGACCAAACTTTTGGAGTTATCAGAGATAGGTGGGTTGGAAAGGGGTGCCTAGGATATTAGGCTACTACATTGGAGCCCAGAATTGCAGTTTACAGCCAACGGATGGGATGTTTAAATTAAGGGTCAACCATACTCAAATTTTAACTCAAACTTCAGCCAAGTAATATAACTGAAATTTATTTGACCCCCCCACCATCATATAGAATGTACAATGCTGAAAGTGTCATTCTTGTGGGTCTAACTTCCCATATAATACTGGTGGTAGTTTTATGAATCTCTTTAAAAGACTTCATGCATTTATAAAAGGTAAGTTTCACTGTGGCATAAGAAGTGTGTTTAGACAGATGTCAAATTTTTGAAATGATTTTGTAAATTGTGCAATATCTCTTGTAATTGCTCAACCAAGGTATTTAAAATGACCGATCCACTGCAGGGATGCTTAGGATTTAGATTCTTTAGCTTGAAGAAATCTGTAAATAAATATAAATGTTGCAGATCAATGTATAGCTGTTTTTAAAATATGATATTGTGGGAAAACGGTTTAGCTATTGATGTAGCTGCAAATAATTTAGATGAATACCTCTTTGAAATGATTAGCTTTGGTTAGGCCTGCAAGGAGGTGTAACATTGCTGACATATAATTGGATTTTGTTTGTAGATGGGGACTTTTTCAGTTTAACAATTATTAGGATCATAGCATCTTTTTATTTTTATATTCGTGTTGGAAGTGCCTCTAAGCAAAGGTGAAGGAGTCAGAATAAAGCTAACCAGTTTTGGCTGGCTCCTCTCTAGACACGAAAGGAATGTATGATATACATTTGACTAGGCCTGGAAACCAAAAAAATAAAAGTTTAAGCCAAGGAAATATGATATACTTTCTTATCTATTTACTGATGCATAGGCTCTGTTTAACACATATTAACGCTTTCTGTGACAAAAATGTTTTCCCAGATGAGGTATCTAAACTCGGGTCCATGGTAATATTAAAGTCTCCCCCTAAGATCAACAGACCTTCTCTAAATTTCTCCAGCCTATCTAGGGTTCTAATTAAAAACTTGACCGTTTGACTGTTTGGAGCATAAATCGTTGCTATAGTATAGCACTGGCCCTGGATCTTCCATTTAACAAAGGTATTAAAGGGCATTGTTTATGTATTGCCATTGTAACTCCTCTTGCCCCCAAAATTGGTGAGGTGGCATGAAACCACTGGTTATATATAGAAAGGGGCATACGGGGGATCGACCCTGCCATGAAGTGCGTCTCCTGCAAAAGAACAATTTCTGCCCCCAGGTGACGCAGTTCATGTCAGAGATGCCCCCTCTTACAACCTGAACAAAGACCCCTTGTATTGTATTGTATTGTATGATATAATCTTCATTCTATCTGCCATCTTCTTAGTCCCTACCTACTATACTCCCCCCTCCAACCGTCCCCACCCCCCCAACCAGAGGGGGGGGCAGGGAGGGGCAGGAGAGAACAGATATTGGGACAGGACCGCGGGCGGGCGAGAGAGAGAGGAAACAGCATAACAAGAACACCCCAAAAAAAAAACACATCTGAAAAATGTAATAACCCCACAAATAACATATAAACCACCATATATACATATGGGTTACCCCCTAAATGGGTGTCGTGTCCGTGCAGAGCCTTACATCCCTGTCCGAACTCTCCACCCCCTCCACTCCCTAATGGAGAACCAAGTCCCTTACCTCGGGTCCTACCTAAAGGGGAAATGTAAATGTAATGTAAATGTACTTTATACATTTACATTATATTCAAATTTTTATATTTACATCAGAGATATCCAACCGATGTCCCCAAAGAAAAGGGGATAATAATAAAAAAAAGAAACAGGGAAGGGGGAGGGAAAAAAAGAGGAAGAGATAGGGGGGGTGTGGGGAAGGGGGGGGGAAACAAAACATTTTTTTTTTTACAGCAGAACAAATGAAGAGGTTGATGGAAACAACACACCAGTCCTCAATAAGTTCTTGATGATGTCTTATACGTTTTTGACTAGATGTTACCATACACCGACTCGTTTGGCACAGACTATTTGGGTTTCTTTTTTTTTGTAAAAGAAAAGAAAAGGGACTTCGGTCCCCCTTCCCCTTTTCTTTCTCTCTTTTTTTTCTCCTTTTAAGGTCTCCTTTTAAGACCTACCCCAATGGGGTACATATCCTGCTTTACTTGCTTCTTTCTTATTAAGTTTCCGGAGTCTTATTGATATGTCCCTTCCATGGGTCAGAAACCTGGGGAGTGCATAAATAGTCTGGGGTCTGGGGCAGCCTTGTTCTTGTCCAGGAGGAGAAGTTTTCAGCCTGAAGGACTGCTGCCCTTCTAGGCAGCCCAGCTAAAGTTTTATATGTGCTTGTGGAGATCCTAGCTATACTAGAGCTGAGGGGTTGTTTTGCTGAAAATCTCTGGAAAGAATTAAGGGGTTTTACTGAGGATCTGTACTTGAGAGTTCACGGAAGAAATGTCTGGCTGATATTGGAAGAAGGCATCCAAGTATCCAGTGACACCCCCTTTATCCCGAAAGAGGACATTGCAGTCGTGGTGGGAACAATCATCAATTCCAGATATGACTACGCAAATGCCCTCTATCTAGGACTCCCCAAATACCAAATCACGCGTCTGCAAGTCGTTCAAAATATGGCCGCTCGATTAGTGACTGGCAAAAAAACATGGGAATCAATCTCACCTTCGTTGAGATCCCTTCATTGGTTGCCAGTAAAACACAGAATCACTTTCAAGGCACTCTGCCTAACGCATAAGTGTATTCAAGGAAACGCCCCCCAATATCTATGCGAAAAAATAAAAGCCCATAACCCCAATCGCATTCTGCGATCCACAAATCAAAACCTACTCCAAATACCCAAAGCCAGATACAAGTCCAAAGGAGATCGAAGATTTGCAGTCCAGGGACCTCAGCTGTGGAATGCGCTACCAACTAACATCCGACTGGAGTCTGACCACTTGGCCTTCAGGAGAAAGATTAAAACCCATCTCTTCTGAGGTCAAGGTGGTTTCCTTACCCATGGGATGGAAACAGCGCCCAGAGGCGATTCAGTTCGCATGTGTTGCGCTTTACAAGTTTCTCACTCACTCACTCACTCATTGAGAGTACAGACCTGAGTGTATGATCCTAATGACCGTTTACTGCTACTATCCCTTGTGCACTAGTACTAGTGGTTGCTTGGACTGGGAAATCCCTTAATGGTGTCTAAGTGCTGTCCATTTGCCTGGCTTCTAATAGAGGGACTGTTCTCAGAAGAAGTGACAAAGTGAAGATTGTCCTCTTGTTACTGTTCAATGTCAGTTGAGTAACCCACAGCTCCTTGTGTCTCACCCAAGTTTATTCAGCAATAAATCTAAAAAAGGCAACCCCTAGACAGTTCATTGAGCCAGAAAGAAAGTTTGCCTTCAGATACACTTGGGAATTTAGTAATAAAAGTGTGCATATTGTATACAAATCACAGTGGAGCCTATCCACCCCAGGAGTTTTGCATTACCAGAGGCGGGAAATGACAGCTGGATTTCTTAGGCTGTTATTTCAGCCACCGATAAAGACTTTTTACTTGTGAACTTTAGAAAGTCAATTATTGGAGATATTTATAATTATTCTAGGTTTATATTGTTGCTTATATACTGTAAATAGCGGATTTGAAATAATACACATTATTGTACAGAAGAAACTTTTACAAGTAGTATAGGTTTACTGTAATTTAGTTTTCACTTCTGGGAACAGTGGTATCTCTTACCTTGTATATTCTTTGATGTGTGTGCCAACACAAAGGAAAGATTCATCTGAGACCTAAAGTGATAACCAGTGTTTAGAGATTCACTTACGGAAAGGCAAATACTACTCTGTATATTCTCCTATATTAAAATAGCTTTAGATCCAAGGGAACCATTATTAAATGCAGAGTTACAGGGAGTTAAAGGAAATAAGGGAAGCATAAAAAATGCAGTAATGCTTTTATGACTGGAGCTGCTATAAGAATCTCAAAATCTACGTAAAAATGAAGTTTGCTCCTAAATACAAGAATCTCTAGTTGATGTATTCTACCTGAATGGGCTGCTGTGACACAACATGCTCACTGCAACAGCCATCAGAATTATGAATGAATAACTATTATTTCAATGAAGAATCCAACAGAGATTGAATGAGCACACTGACTGACTAAATATGATACCCATCAGTGTATCTTATTCCATTACAAATGGATTGGTCAGATAATTATGCAAGTATATTGGTCTAACTATAACAGCCTGCAGAGAATCAATCCAACTGGTATTTGTAATTTCCCCCTTTTGATGAAAAATTGAAATTTGTCATCAGTCAATGAAATGGGACTTAATAGATGTTTGTCTTTTTTCAGATGAGCTAGCTATGTAACAAGCACACACATGTCCCTAGTGCAAGGCTCATAAAATAGAGCAGGGAGCTACTACCAAATAGGATTAAACATTTTTTTCAGAGCTACCTGGGTGCGGAAAGGCAGTCGTATAGCTGCAATGGCAATCATGAGAAAAGATGGTCCGCAACTCCTTGCTTGCTCTTTAAAATCTTCAAAATGTATCGATTCTCCATAAAATAGACAGTAACAGACAGCAGATGTAAACGCATTTCAGCCTTGTGGACCTTGTTCACTACAGTGCAGAGTGCAGAGCTGCCTTTCTCAAATCAACTATCAATAATTATGTGCTACAAAACTTATACTCAATCAAAGTACCATATACAGTATGTACTTCACTATATTAATTCCCAATTCTCAACGGTCAGACAAGCTGAGGCTGGCAGTGTCCTGGAGGACAGTATGCCCCCCCCAGGTTGGAATGTAGCCTGTTAAACCTCTATATTTACATGATACTAAAGGCTCTAAGCTGTCTCCGAGAACCTTTGATTAGCCATTCCGCAGACAAAGGGAAATGCAACTGTCAACATAATTGGCAATGATCAAAGCTGTTGGAGATGATATGGGCAATACTGCCCCCAGAGACCAAGTATGGCAGGACAGTCAGCAATAAGGACGATGGTCCTGGGAATGCAACGATTGGACCAAAGGCAAATGGGCTGGCAATGGGGGGGGAGGTTTTTGAATGAGGTACGATTGAGGGTCTTTAAATAGGACGGTTTGAATCAGATCGATCTCTTTTTCCATCTGAACACAGCCAGTGAGCGTTTACCTAGAGGAAGGGATAAGTATCTTTCATTATTATTATTATTGTTATAGACTTTATAGATATCTGTTGTTAGCATATGATATTCCTATTTTAAAGGAAATAAATGTAATTTGTTTACTAAGCAAATGTGTCTGTCTTCATAGCTAGCATTATATCATTAGGCCTAGCATACTCTGGTAGGTTAGTCTAGCAATAAAGGGACATACAAATTAATACATATGTGCAATAGCTATATACGTTTAGCAGAATGTATAGTATTACAGGATTTTACTTCATGTATATATATATATATATATATATATATATATATATATATATATATATGCAATACAAACTTAACTAATACAAACTTAACCAATTTTTTTTTGATAATTATATTAATGAAAATGTATAAAATAATATTGTAAAAACTACAACACAGTCTTTTGTGTGCTTTCTGGTTTTCAGTCTCTTCTCTACTCATGCTGAGATCACCACTTATGCCACAACCTCAAAATACCAAGTGCTCACAATTTTTACTGGACCTATAAGTTAAAATAGGTCAATAGCATGCCTTCCACGTTAAGAGCGGGGTTAGTTTAAGAGCAGAATCTCTCATGCATTCACTTTCCTCCTTCCAAACCTGTTGGGGTCTCTCTCTCTTCCTCTTTCCTCCCTTAGTGTTGTTATTCCTCAGATCCGTTTTTTTTTTTTTTTTTTCTTAACCAATTTGCACAAAGAGAACAAAAACATTCCTTTATAGTGCATCTCTATAAAATATTGTCACCTTTAATAATAAAAGCTAAGTTTGCACTCACATGAAATTGTGCACTACAGGTAAAAATCACAAACAAATTACCCTTAAGGTATACATATGACCAGACTCTATGCCAAAAGTCCAACCTCAACCTTTCTGCTTAAATGTTGTAATGTCACTGGCTCCGCCCCTTAAATGCTATGACAATCATGTGGCTTCATTTGATAATTGGAAAGGAGTACATTTACACATTCAAACTGACAACCTGGTCTTTAGAGGACCAGAAACCTATGATCTATAGCTTCTTCGCTCTCTGCTTCCTGCATAACCAGTGGCATCCAAACTTTCGTGGTTCTGGCACACTTTATAGTACCAGCATTTTTTTGTATAGCTTTTTTGTTTGTGAGCAAAAACAAGAAGAGTGCTACCGGATCACCAGCAGTTGTGTTCCAGGAGAACCAAATTACAAACAAAAAAGTAGTGGGGTGGACTACTTAGCAGATCCAAGTAGGCATCCCAAGGATTTATTTTTAGCTTCGACTGGAGTGTACCTTTAAACAGAGACTGGCGGAGCTATTAATATTATCCAGTCTGAATGTAAGAGGCCTGTAAAATGAAACATATAGGAAGGTCTGTAAAAATAAGCGGAGTACTGGCACTTAGAGTCTATCATGGGCTGCTGCTTTAGAAGAACACACCAATTGTTATGAATACTCGACAGCATTATGAGCAAGTAAAAAAAACGACAGCGATCCCATCATCTCACGCACACACTGTCTTTTGTCTCCCCCTGAAAGATGAAGAGTGGATGCACACAGACAGTCTCTGATATCCTCTCATAGCTGCTTTTGATCTTTGCAATTACAGGTGGGGATTTCTCAAGCCATCCGCTGACTGGAGGCAAAAGGCACAAATGATGTTCCATAGAAACAAAAGACTCTCAAAACTAGTGTAATGGGATCTATCAAAATCCCTGGCAATTTGTAGACATCAAGAGACAAGGTTCTCAAAAAGCTGATTATCTACCAGTCAGCCATTTTGGCAGATATTCCCATTTTCTTTCCCATAAATAGGGGTCCGCTTAAAAGAGATGAGCAAATCCAAGCAGATTGGCCTGTATATACTGTACCTACAACATTCTCTGGTATTTATGTTGCTTGATGGAAAATATCTGAAGTGAACTGTGCAAAGTTATTGCGCAAATCTTCACTGCATGTGTGCTGAATCTGTGATGAATGTAATTATTTTCAGTCGCTTGCTTTGGCCCTATAGTTGCTAATATATTTAAATATTTCTGGTATAAAATGGCTGAGCGATTCTGCTCTTTCCAAAAGGAAAATTCACACTACTAGGAGATTCCTCTTTTCTCCAAATGTACGCTCAATCTTTAGAATTAATATCAATTTTAGTGTTCATGGGTTTATTTGAATCAGATATTTTAACTTTTGTCTAAATGATGAGTTATTGACTACTGCCTTATATTACCCCATGGTGACATCAGCAATGAGGGGTCCCTGTCAGAATTCTGGGCCTACCTTCCTACACCCACACACCATGTGAATCTAAATTCTGCACTGTGTATTAAATTAATATTTTGAGGAAACATTAGACTCCGTGAGGCTGAAAATGAAGGCAGTAGCTGCATTTATTTAGCTACAGTGCGCATGCACAGAAGGTATATCATTAGTGAGCACCCAATGGCTGAAGTAAGAAAATAAATGGCTGCACATCCAAGAATTCAGATTGCCTTTTATTGTTCAAAGTGATGACACCAAAGACACCAACACAAGATCACGTAGATGCGTTTTACACAAACATATTGTGCTTAATCTTGTGCTTGGTAATGATTAAGCACAAGATGTTTGTGTGAAACGCGTCTATGTGACCTCGTGTTTGTGTCTTTGGCGTCATCACTTTATACAATAAAAGGCAATCGGAATTCCTGGGTGTGCAGCCATTTCTTACAAGTTTCCCACATAGGCGGGCCAGGGCTGGCACTCTATGAGACATTCCACCTCAGGTTATCATCATACACCTGGAGCAGTGGCTCTTTTTCTTTGTACAATGGCTGAAGTAAGTTGTCGGTCTGGAAGAAGTGCCAAAGAAAATAGCAGAGTTGGAGCAGTGACAGTAAACACAGATCTGTGAGTGCTGAAGGAAAGCAGACTTGATTTCAAGATGTCAAGTTCCGCTTTAAAAGCAGGACTAAGATTACCAATATTACCGTACAAGGCCACCTGTGTTAAAATGATCTTTTTCTGGCTAGTCCTTACTAAAAGTTGAAAAACAAAATGCATGTGAAAATGATAAGCAAGTACAGAGATATAGGTAAAATTGTATGCATATTTATTGGCTGGCCAGCAGTTGGGTCCTCTAAGGCTGTATAGCATGATTGTGGGTGGAGTCTGTAGGTTGGTAGCCGAGTTGAAAAAACAGTGCACAAAGTTCAGAGAAAGGTTGAACAGTTATTGTTTTGTTGAGTTGCAGGTGAAACAGATAAAAGGTTGAGCAACTATTGGCAACCACTAGTACTAGTAATGTGGCTGTAGCAACTGCGGCATAACACGTATAACAGTTCCAGGTACTGCTGAGTAGCAGACATAGTAACAGTGACAGCATACAGTAAGTGCAGGAATACTGATGGAGGTAACAGTAATATTGGCAGTACACGAGGAGATCCTCAGAATCACAGATATTACACTGGCATCGCCTATATTACCAGAGCAGCTTCTACGAGGGGGGGGGGGGGGGACTGACAGAAAAAGTGGCGGTATAGGCGGCACATAGAAGAACTTCCCTGAACTGGAACTGGAAAATGATAAATGTTTTTCAAAAGTTTTTACAAATAAATATTTAAAAAGTGTGGCATTTATTTGTATTCAGTCCCCTTTATTCTAATACCCCTAACTAAAAGCTACTGGAACCAAATAGAGCCCACCTGTGTGTAATTTAATCTCAGTATAAATCAGGGTAGATTTGATTTAAATCAAGTCGATTTAAATCACGATTTAAATCACTAGTAAAAAGGCTTGATTTAAATAAACTCGATTTAAATCATCATTTTTAAAGAGCAATGGTGTTCTTTAAATGTAAGGACTCATTCTTGCTGGTAGTTGGAACCTTTAATATATGCAAACAAAATGAAGGTTCCCTAATTAGAATAATAAACCATCAGGTTAGTAAAACAATAATATCAGAACCGATTTTAGTTTAATCACACATAGTTGGAGAACTACTCAAATTCTGTTAATTAATTAAAACAATAACATTGTGCATTTTATCTCAGCTTGCAGTTTTCTGTCCCTAGGGAAGATAGCTAAACCTGCTTGTCCTTTTTTTTTTTCTAAACCTGCTTGTCCCATAAACTTCAGATACCATATTTATTTGATCTCAGTTTTATTAGAACAGGCCTGGTGAAACTACAAAATAACAGAAATAGACCTCAATAAGTACAATATTGCATACATTACAGCATACATTACAGAAACAACAATCTACAATATAGGATGAGATAGTAAAAACATACGTTTTAAGTTCTCTAAGGCCCCGTACACATGACCGGATCGATCCGCTGAAACTGGTCCGCCGGACCAGTTCCAGCGGACAGATCCGGTCGTGTGTAGGCCCGAGCGGACAATTGTCCCGCGGATCGGACAGTTTCCAGCGGATAAAAATTTCTTAGCATGCTAAGAAATCTATCCGCTGGAAACCTGTCCGTCGGACGTATTCGGTTGTCTGTACAGACTCACCGGACACGTCCGACCGACCGCCATCCCTCGCATGCGTCGTACTGATTCGACGCATGCGTGGAAGCTTTGAACTTCCAGGGCCACGCCCCGCGTATTGTTTACGCGCGGATTTCTGTCTGATGGCGTGTACAACCATCAGACAGAAATCCGGCAGCGGTCGCAGCGGATCTATCCGCTGAAAACGGTCCGGCGGACCGTTTGCAGCGGATCGATCCGGTCGTCTGTACGGGGCCTAAGGGCTTTGATTATGCTGCAGGCAGGTAAAGTGCCCCTTTCCCCCCCCCCCGCCCGGCACTTACCTTTACTGGAGTTAAGCTTCCGGGACCCGAGGGCTGTACTCGGAAAGCCTATCAGAGCCGCTGGCTCTGATAGGCACTTCTGTACAGCCAACCAGCTGCCGTTATTCAGATGGGCAGACATGAGCGCTGACCATCTGAATAGAACATCGGCTGCGGCGATAATAACATAGATTCATGCAATGCATGAATCTATGTTATTAGACTCAGTGGCGGTGAGAGCCAGAGGGGGCGGCGCTCCAGCACCCTCTATGGACGAACCGCCACTGCTGTATAGGCTTCCTTAAAGAGGAAGTAAACCCTGATGGGTTTTACCCCCTCTTTATTTCCCTGCAAAGGTAAAGCATAATGGACTACTATGCATCGTGCCACTTACCTGAAAACCAGTCAGTATCTGGTGTGACCACCTTTTCCCTTACGCAGTGCAGCACATCTCCTTCGCGTAGAGTTAATCAGGTTGTTGATTGTGACCTGTGGAATGTTGTTCCATTCCTCTTCAATGGCTATGCCAAGTTGCTGGATATTGGCAGGAACTGGAACACACCGTCGTATACTCCGATCCAGAGCATCCCAAACATGCTCAATGGGTGATATGTCCGGTGAGTATGCTGGCCAAGCAAGAACTGGGATGTTTTCAGCTTCCAGGAATTGTGTACAGATCCTTGCAACATGGGGCCCTGCATTATCATGCTGCAACATGAGGTGATGGTCATGGATAAATGGCACAACAATGGGCCTCAGGATCTCTTCATGGTATCTCTGTGTATTCAAAATGGCATCAATAAAATCCACCTGGGTTTGTTTTCCATAGCATATGCCTGCCCATACCATAACCCCACTGCCACCATGGGCCACTCGATCCACATCGTTGACATCAGCAAACCGCTCACTTTCTAGATGTGCAAAGCTGGTAGAGACATACCCAAAAAGACTTGCAGGTGTAATTGCAGCAAAAGTTGGTTCTGCAAAGTATTAACTCAGGGGGGCTGAATACAAATGCACACCACACTTTTCACATATTTATTTGTAAGAAAATTTGAAAACCATTTATCATTTTCCTTCCACTTCACAATTATGTGCCACTTTGTGTTGGTCTATCACATAAAATCTGATTTAAATACATTTACGTTTTTGGTTGTAACATGACAAAATGTGGAAAATTTCAAAGGGTATGAATACTTTTTCAAGGCACTGCCAACACTAAAGATGGCCAACAAGGTCACCCAGTGTTGCAGAATCCATTTGGACCATTGCTCCGCTGATGACACCTACAGAGTCTGCAGAGAGGAACAATGTTCTTTCTATCTTTCACTTCATTTGTAGAGCGGTACAGCAAAACACAGTGCCACCTACAGATTGTAGCATAAACTGCACCTGTCTCCCTGATGACCTAAAAAAGAATCGACTACATCGCTGAAACCACCAACGGTCACTCATGGAAACAGCAAATAAGCAAGAACAGCAGACTTAGTTAAGCAAAAAAAAAATTTTTTTTCTTTAAGCTGCTAAATACCGTATTTATCAGCGTATACCGCGCACTTTTTTGCCCTGAAAATCAGGGCAAATCGTGGGTGCGCGATATACGCCAATACCCGCTTTCCCGCGCCGAGTTTGAATACTGCGCCGGCATATACCGAGCGCAGTACACTCGTGTATAGTCGGGCAGTCTCGGCTCCTCTCGCGCTCACGTCCTGGACGTACAGGACGTGAGCTCGAGAGGAGCCGAACCTGCCCGACTATACACGAGTGTACTGCGCGGGCATATACTGAGTGCAGTACATTCGTGTATAGTCGGGCAGACTCGGCTCCTCTCGCGCTCAAGTCCTGGACGTACAGGACGTGAGCGCGAGAGTAGCCGAGCCTGCCCGACTATACACGAGTGTACTGCACTCAGTATATGCCGGCGCAGTATTCAAACTCGGCGCGGGAAAGCGGGAAACGAGCAGGGAGGACGCCGCAGAAGGACGCCGGACCCGACGAAGAGGACACCCGAAGCCGCAGACGGACGCCGGACCCGACGAGGCCCGCCGATGGACGCCGCGCAAGACACCAAAACTGTAAGTACAAAAATCTTTTTTCCACAGGAATACGGGTTCACTTTAGGGGTGCGCGCTATACGCCGGAGCGCGCAATACCCCGATAAATACAGTAAGTAAGTGGGGGTGGGTTACATTTAAAATCAGTTGTTGATAAAATATACTAATATCAATAAATTATAAAACCTTAATTCACAAATAATGATTTGTTGGTATATTTAAATAGAAAACAGGACACGTTTTTAGACCTAGGACTGACTATTAGTAGAAAACAAGGGGTGCTGACAACTACGGCCATATACTGCAGGTTATTGTTAGATCCCACTGGAACTCTCCTTTGGCTTGGTTGAGATGGCTTGCTAAAGCCTGTGATAAAATATACAAAAGTATATTTTTTCATCTTATGTTTTCTAAGGCATTAGCACATGTTTCCCAGACTGCTTAAACTGCAAAAACTTCAGTTACACTGCTGTGAAAACAGACCAGTAGTTCCTTTTAAACGGAGCCAATGCTTCATTTGTCATATCAGATGGGAATAACAAACCATCTAAACAATAATCTAAAATTACCAAGATTTAAGGAATTTAACAATCTCCCCATCAGTAATATATAACAAGAGGCAACTTTTGTTTATGTTTATTTAAGGTGCAGAAGAATACTATACAGATTTTGCTATAGTGTAGTTATTTATAGGTAAAAGGCTCACATTCCTCCTTCTACTAGAAAGCCCTGTCTCATCTTGCAACAATTAAAGATCCTAAACCTTAAAAGAACAAGTATTGTGTGAGTTTTGGTCAAATAAATGACACTATGATATTTTTTTACAAACTCCAACCCTGAATGATAAGAAAAGTCAGTCATCAGGTCTGTTTGGGTTGCATGATGTCTAAATGCAGCCCTGGTAAGGGTTATTGATCATAGATAACATTCTTATAGCTCAACTCATATACAGTGGGGATCGAAAGTTTGGGCACCCCTGGTAAAAATTAGTATTAATGTGCATAACGAAGCCAAGGAAAGATGGAAAAATCTCCAAAAGGCATCAAATTACAGATTAGACATTCTTATAATATGTAAAAAAAAAGTTAGATTTTGTTTCCATCATTTACACTTTCAAAATTACAGAAAACAAAAAAAAATGGCATCTGCAAAAGTTTGGGCACCCTGCAGAGTTGATATCTTGTACTGCCCCCTTTGGCAAGTATCACAGCTTGTAAACGCTTTTTGTAGCCAGCCACGAGTCTTTCAATTCTTGTTAGAGGTATCTTTGCCCATTCTTCCTTACAAAGGTCTTCCAGTTCCTTGAGATTTCTGGGCTGTCTGTCACGCACTGCTCTTTTAAGGTCTATCCATAGATTTTCAATTATGTTGAGGTCAGGAGATTGTGAAGGCCATGGCAAAAACTTCAGTTTACGCCTCTTGATGTAATCCCCCGTGGATTTTGAGGTGTGTTTAGGATCATTATCCATTTTTAGAAGCCATCCTCTCTTTAACTTCAGCTTTTTCACAGATGGCATCAAGTTACCATCCAAAATTTGCTGAAATTCTATTGAATCCATTTTTCCTTCTACTCGTGAAATGTTCCCTGTATCACTGGCTGCAATACAACCCCAAAGCATGATTGATCCACCCCCATGCTTACCAGTTGGACAGAGGTTCTTTTCATTAAATTCTGTGCCCTTTCTTCTCCAATCGTACCTTTACTCATTCCGGCCAAAAAGTTATATTTTAACCTCATCGGTCCACAGAACTTGTTTCCAAAATGCATCAGGCTTGTCTATATGTTCATTTTCAAAGTTCAAACGCTGATTTTTGTGGTGAGGACGTAGAAGAGGTTTTCTTCTGATGACTCTTCCATGAAGACCATATTTGTACAAGTATCTCTTTATAGTGGAATAGTGTACCACAACTCCAGTGTCTGCCAGATCTTTCTGGAGGGATCGTGCAGTCAAACGTGGGTTTTGAATTGCTTTTCTCACAATCCTGCGAGCTGTTCTGTCTGATATTTTTCTTGGTCTTCCAGATCTTGCTTTAACTTTCACTGTTCCTGATGACTGCCATTTCTTAATTACATTCCGAACAGAGGATATTGACATCTGAAAACGCTTTGCTATATTCTTATAGCCTTCTCCAGCTTTGTGAGCGTCAACTATTTTCAGTTTCAGTTTTTTAGACAACTGCTTAGAAGAACCCATGGTGCTGATTGTTGGGGCAAGGTCAGATGAGTCTGGGCATTTAAAAACTTTGAGACTGACATCACCTGGTCTTCCCATACGATGATTGAGAACAATCCATGACACTGGCAGGTCTCAGCTTTGCAAAGGGGGCAGGGCATGCTATAAATTCTGCAGGGTGCCCAAACTTTTGCAGACGCCATTTTATTGTTTTCTGTAAACGATGGAAATAAAATCTAAATTTTTTTGACATATTATAAGAATGTCTAATCTGTAATTTGATGCCTTTTGGAGATTTTTCCATCTTTCCTTGGCTTCGTTATGCACATTAATACAAATTTTTACCTGGGGTGCCCAAACTTTCGATCCCCACTGTAGCTCAAAATATGTGTTAGGGTGCTTTTTTTTATCTCACACACCTATCCTTAAACTGACACTAAAAGTGTGTATTCTTGAAAGGTACCTTATATTGCTCTCCGCAATAGGAATGTAGCCACTCTTGTTTGCACACTCCTGAGATGAACAAATTGTAGTGTGTATAGAGCAGTGCATATGACTGCAAGTTATATGCACTTAGTGGCAAACCAATGGAGCCCCCCTCCATGTGTGGCAGCCGGGGTGGTCTGCCCCGGCTGCCACACATTGGGGAGTGTCAGGCCAGCACCACTTAGAGGTGTCAGGCAGGCCCGGCCTGGCCATAGGGCACACTGGGTTGCATGTCCATGTGAGGCCCAAAGCAGCTGCAGTAGCTGGGCTGCTCCTTCAGCCTGTGCCGCTGACCCGGCCTCTCCGCGGCCAGCTTGCCGGCTGTTTATTCGGTTTAGCAGTCGGGGCCAGGGGATAAACACTACCCAGTTGCCCCATGAATGTGGAGGGAAAGGAGCTGCAATGGATCCCATCACCTGATGCCGCCTGCCAGACCGGCAAGAAAATGAGTGCCCGTGCAGCCTCCCTATGCGCCTGGAGTGGAGGAGCGGCAGGGGCAGCTACAGTACATATAGAGGAATTGATTTTTCCATATTCCTCCTGCAGCCTCTAAATGCCTCCGCCGCTTCCGGGTATGGGCTGCGGGACTGGGCATTCCTATTTGATTGACAGGCTTCCGACGGTCGCATACATCGCATCACGATTTTCCGAAAGTAGCCAAATTTTTCGGGTGAACTCCCGCTTTAAGATCACAGTTGCCCATTGGTGACTAGTTCGATTTAGGCTATTAATAGGTGCCAAAACAGTTTTTACCTGAACTTCTTAGAAAGAGCAGTGCTCCAAACCAAGCTTTTGTGAGCTTTCTGAAAGTGCACCAAACCTGCAGAATATAATAGAAGTCTATTGCAAAGTGCAGGAAATCCAAAGGTACACTACGTTGCACCCGCAGTGCAGGTAAACCGCAGCGCATCAGTGTGAAAGCAGCCTTGGGCCCCCTTCACATGGTCAGTTTGACCCAATTGGACCCTCCATTCACCTCTAAGGAGTGGCAGATGTAAGCAGACTTGTGTCCTACCTCCAATCCAATCAAAAAAAAAAGAAAAAAGGAAGGAGTATAGTGGACTGTGTCCGTATCCACTCTAGATATTGAGAGCGGACACGGACCTGCCATCCACCCGCTCCGCTCATTGATTGTGGCCCGCGACCGGTTACAAAGTCACTTAAGTGGCCCTCACGCTTCAAAAGGGTGGGCACCCATGACCTAGAGTCTACCCCAGAGCCTGAGATTACCTAGCGTCCATAGCCTATAATTAAAAAAATTATCAGTTTTATTATAGCATGTACGCTTGCTTGAAATGCAAGGTTTACAGACACCTCCTGCTAGTGTTTGGTGCAAGCATTTTGGCACAGATCACACGGCACATAGTTTTTCGGCACTAAAATTATTGGTTTCATTTTACTGCATGATAAATGTGTTGGCGCATGTAATTTCATTGCACTGGTATTATTGGCATTCATTGTCACGCTATTGTAATTAGTTGTGCTAGACTTAGATCTAAGCCCTAAGTGGATGGCATGTGGTTTTCTAAAACACAGCGTGTAATAAACAATTTCCATCTTTTTTTTTATTTTTTATTATATATAAAAGCTTTTTTTACTCATCTTAAAATTCTATTCTTGGAGTTGATTACACATGAACATAGGAAATCCTAAAAATGTTGAGTTACACTGTAAGCCAGCTCAAGGTAACCCCTCTGTAATGACAATGCGGACTGGGCACCCCAAAAAGGCTGCGTAAGAGGGCCAAGCAGCCATGTTTTTTAGGACCCAGGTCACCCATTACATCTTTTTTATTAGGAGAGCAGCAGTGATCCCCCTTTTAAGACATGGCTACATTAGTACTTCATTTTATACAATTTACAGACTTTTAGCTGCATTCTAGAACTTTCTTATCAGTCCATTGAGAGGGCACCAGGCCTTCTTAACCCTATCAACCCAGTACACATTCATTTTAATTATAATTAGCCTCATAAACTTTTAGTCTAAGTTTAGGTAATTAGAAAAGCAAGCATATATCCTTTCTTCACTAATCCCTTGTCATAAAATAACTTAGCTGGAGAGATTTTCTTGTAGCATCAAAAACTTCAGGGTATTTAATAACTCCTGAGCTGATAATGGTAAAACCAGAATAAAGACATATTTATCTTTATCCATTAATTAGAAACATTGTATGCCCAAACACCACTATATTAGAAGGTACAGAAAGCAAACTGAACACATTACCCCTCTTAGACGAAATGGGCATCCAATAACCATCATGTTTGGATTCATTTAAATGGCAGTTTCATGCTAGACTATAACATACAAGGTACCATGCTGTAACCTGTAGATATTTAAATATATTATTATCTATAGAAAACCGTATCTGTGGGAAGGCAGCTACATTGTCATAAATATGGTGACATCCCATCGTTCAGACCTCTTGATTGGTCAGACCATTTCTGTCAACACCCTCCTCCTGGACAAGAAAAGAGGAGCTGCCAGGAGGCCCATGGTAACTCTGGAGGAGCTGCACAAATCCACAGCTCAGGTGGGAGAATCTGTCCACAGGACAACTATTAGTCATGCACTCCATAAATCTGGCCTTTATGGAAGTGTGACAAGAAGAAAGCCATTGTTGAAAGAAAGCCATAAGAAGTCCCGTTTGCAGTTTGCAAGGAGCCATGTGGGGAACACAGTAAACATGTGGAAGAAGGTGCTCTGGTTAGATGAGACCACCATTAAACTTTTTGGCCTAAAAGCAAAATGCTATGTGTGGCAGAAACTAGCACTGCACATCACCCTGAACACACCATGCCCACCATAACACGTGGTGGTGGCATCATGTTGTGGGGATGCTTTTCTTTAGCAGGGACAGAAAAGCTGGTCAAAGTTGATGGAAAGATGGATGGAGCCAAATACAGGGCAATCTTAGAAGAGTCTGCAAAAGATGTGAGACTGGGGCAGAGGTTCACCTTTCAGCAGGACAACGACCCTAAACATACAGCCAAAGCAACAATTGAATGGTTTAGAGCAGGGGTCTCTAAACTGGGGCCCGAGGGCCAGATGTGGCCCTTTGCTAGCCTTTATGCGGCCCTTGTGGCACTATTCCTTCCATTGACACCAACAAGGGGGCACTATTTCTTCTACTGATATCAATGATGGGATACTATTCCTCCTACTGATAGGGGCCCTACTCCTCCTCCTACTGACCACTAACCCTAAGGCCACATTTATTCTTACTAGTGCTGGGCCCGGGACATTTTCTGCGCCCACTGGCCACAATCCGGCCCTTTCTAAAGTCTAAAGGACAATAAAGTGGCCCTTTGTTTGAAAAGTTTGGAGACCCCTGGTTTAGAGCAAAGCATATTCATGTGTTAGAATGGCACAGGTAAAGTCCAGAACTAAATCAAATTGAGAATCTGTGGCAAGACTTGAAAATTGCTGTTCACAGACGCTCTCCATCCAATCTGACAGAGCCTGAGCTATTTCCAAAGAAAAATGGGCAATATGTAACTTTCTAGATGTGCAAAGCTGGTAGAGACATACCCCAAATACTTGCAGCTGCAATTGCAAAGAAAGGTGGTTCTACAAAGTATTGACCTGACAACAAATGCACGCAACTTTTCAGATATTTATTTATAAAAAAAAAATGAAAACTATTTATCATTTTCCTTCCACTTCACAATTATGTCCACTTTCTGTTGGGCTATCACGTAAAAATCCCAATACAATGCATTTACGTTTTTGGTTGTAACACAACAAATTGTGGACAATTTCTGGGTGTATAAATACTTTTTCAAGGCACTGTATATGGTCAATTTCTGTTTATACCTGTCTATGATGACAGTGTGTGTTACAGACATTTATTTTAAGTCATAAAAAAAATATGTGAAATATTAAAATTATTAACCCACTTTATTGCACCAATATTTAAATCAAATCTCACAGAAAGAAACAGTAAGTGAAAAAAACATAGGGCCAGATTCACAGAAATCTGCTGATACTCCGGCGTACTTTCAAATTTGCCGCGTCGTATCTTTATTTGTAATTCACAAACAAAGATACAAAGGCTTTTGGCTAAGATCCGACAGGCGTACGCTTCGTACGCCTTCGGATCTTAGGATGCAATACTTCGGCGACCGCTGGGTGGAGTTTGCGTCGTTTTCCGCAACGGGTATGCAAATTAGCTGATTACGGCGATCCACGAAGGTACGCGCGTTTGTCGCATTCTCTTACATCGTCGCTAGTCGGTTTTTCCCGTCGCAAACATAAGCCTGCTTTTTCATGGCTTACATTTAGACCAGCCATGTTAAAGTATGGCCGTCGTTCCCGCGTCGAATTTCAATTTTTTTTTTTTTGCGTAAGACGTCCGGGAATACGAAAGTACGTTAAGCACGTGGCCCCCGTTAAAAAACACTTTGGGGCGCCGTAATTTCGCGCAAAGCACGGCGGGAAATTTCCTAAAATAGCATGCGCAGAACGTTCGGCGCGGGAACGCGCCTAATTTAAATGGTACACGCCCCATTTGAATTAGGCGGGCTTGCGCCGGACATCTTTACGCTACACGGCCGCAAGTTTACAGGCAAGTGCTTTGTGAATCAAGCACTTACGCCGAAAACTTGTGGCGGCATAACGTAAAGGGGATACGTTAAGCCGCCGTAATTATTCGTGAATCTGGTCCAAAGTCCATAACAATTTAAGAATAAGACCAAAATTGTGAATAAGCAGTGTACGGGCACGATAAGGGACGGTGAGATCGCAGCACTGTACTGCCTGACACTGATTTTAATTATGGGCTCGTTCTTTTGAGTGTTGATGTAAGTGCATTACCTTTAAATAAAGTGGGTACCTTAAGGTTTTTATATTATTGGAGACAATGGGGGTTATTTACGAAAGGCAAATCCACTTTGCGCTACAAGTGCAAAGTGCACTTGAAATTGCACTGAAAGTGCACTTGGAAGTGCAGTCGCTGTAAATCTGAAAGGTAGATCTGAAACGAGGGAAGCTCTGCTGATTTTATCATCCAATCATGTGCAAGCTAAAATGCTGTTTTTTATTTTCCTTGCATGTCCCCCTCGGATCAACAGCGACTGCACTTCCAAGTGCACTTCCAGTGCAATTTCACGTGCATTCTTCACTTGTAGTGCAAAGTGGATTTGCCTTTCTTAAATAACCCTCATTGGGTGTTATCTACGAAAGACAAATCCACTTTGCACTACAATCGCACTGCAAGTGCACTTGTAAGTGCAGTCGCTGTAGATCTGAGGAGAAGAGCTAAAATGAGGGGAAGCTCTGCTGATTTCATCATCCCATCATGTGCAAGCTAAAATTATGTTTTTTATTTTCCTTGCATGTCCCCCTCAGATTTACAGTGACTGCACTTTCAAGTGCACTTGAAGTGTATTTGTAGTGCAAAGTGGATTTGCCTTTCATAAATAACCCCCATTGTCTCTATTTTCCTCTACATGTGGATACTGTCATGTGTTCTGTATAGCGACTGGAGTCTTCTGACTATTTAAAATTTGCATAAGCACTATTTGCCAGTCATGAGAATGAAGGGCAATACCATTTGATGAGTTTTGGTCTTAAGAGAGTGGATCCTGCACAAAACACTGTGGTGGAGGATATGCAGTATATGTATTTGGAGTGATACACAACTTTTTCACAATTTATTCTTCAATCTTTATGGACTTTTTCACTCGCTGTTTCTTTCAGTAAGATTTGATTTAAATATTGGTGCGCTACTTTGGATTATAAATTTCACCTTGTTTTTTTATGATTTTCATTATATTAAGTAGCAGCATATGGTGACAGTGGACATTTATTGAGTATTTAGGATATTTTATGAGCACAGTTCAATTTTTTTTATATTAATTTTAGTCTTAATTTTTTTAGCTAATATTGTGAACGTTTGATATTTTACAATAAAAATATCTGGTGGACAGTAAAGCGTTAAGTGCTTAGTTAACCAAACCCGGTGATAGGAAAAGGAGCCTGGGGTAACCTCAGAAGTGCCCCTGGCAGAAAGGAGAAAAGTTTGGACTATCTGGGTACCTCAAGGACATAAACAAAATTGTATATTTTTAAAAATTAAATTTAATAGCATATAGAGGATAAAAACATGTATTTTTATCCTCTTTATTCTATAAAATTGCATTTTAAAAAATATACAATTTGTGTCAGATGATAGGACCTGTGTCCCTAAATAGGTTTCAAGAAAAGGATTTTATGGCAAGTCCAAAAATATAATTTTCTTTTACATTCATTTAGGGACACAGGAAGTCTAACTTTTTGGAAAACCAAAAGTAGTCTGATGGGTGGTTAACACAGCAAACTAAGGCTAAAAACAAAAAAAAACTGGAGACAGCCTCCAGAAGGACCTTTTGCCCAAAGCTGGCATCAAATTAAGCCAAAATGTCCAGCAGAAAAACTTAGAGAACAAGTTAAAGGACCAGGTGGCAGCCTTGCAAATCTGGGAAACAATTGACAAGGTCTTAGGTCTAGTATAGTTTACCTTGACAGGAAAAGGTGGAATTTGATCCTTGAGACCATAAGCTTGAATGATGGGTCTGCCTGAACCACCCAGAGATGGTGGAACGAGAAGTCAAAGTACCCTTACAGGTATATGTACCTGGACATGCATCTTAGTGAACACAATACACAGGGATATGGAAAATGATTATCAGCACTGACACACATACACCAACACAGGTTGAACTGGATGGACTATTGTCTTTATTCAACCTTACCTACTATGTAACTATGAATGACACGATGAGGGTCAGTCTTACTGAATGAAACTGTGACTGAGAGATGTCTCACAGACCAAACCACACTGAGACAATGGAGGAAATCTCCTTTGGTAAACTGGAGCCAAACATAGGGATGGAAGAATGATGTCCTGGTTGAGGTCAAAGGCAGAATCTACCTTCGGCAAGAAGGAAATCATGGATATTAATACCACCTTATTCAAACCAGAAAGGGTTCCTTGCAGGATAAGGTTGCCAATTCACATTCTTTCCTAGCAGAGTTGATGGCTACCTTGTGGGTGACAGTAGAGAGGAATGTGTCCAATGGGTTCAAATGGCAATTTCTGAAGTGCAAAGAACCAAATTCAGATTTCACACAGAGGAACAGACTTGGAAAGCTACATGGGAAACCCCTTGTGCAAAGGTCCTAATGAGTGAAAGGCCAACATTCTGAAACAGAATTGAAAGGGCAAAAACCTGACCCTTGATTGTGCTGAAAGCAAAATTCTGGTCCAGATCCATCTGTAGGATTGAGATGGTTTCCACCCAAAGACTTTCTTCATAAAAAAAATCAAGTACAGTATGCCTACCACATCAATTAATAGATCTTGCGGAAAGTAGACTTCCTAGTTTTTAGCATGTGTAGATATCACAGACTGGGAGCTGCCTGCTCCTGTGCCTTAAAACTTTGGCTTCAATAGCCATGCCAGTCAAAAAAAGAGACTGTGGCGCAGATTTGGAAATTTGTCCTTGGGACAAAAAAATTCTGAGCCAGCATCGGGCAAGAGTTTTACCAGGTTTGCATACCGCCTGGCCAGTTAGGAGCAGTGAGGATAACCAGCATGCCCTTCATCTAAATCCTGTGAACTAGACAAGTATTTTCAGGGAGAAAAGGCATAGATCAGGGTGCACTGATGCCACCGGAACATTCACTGTTTCCACTAGAGCAGTGGTTCTCAACTACTGTCCTCAGGACCTAACAGGCCAGATTTTAAGTATTACCTTGAGGAGATGCAGATTAGAACGCTGCATCACTGATCAGCAAATTATATCACCTGTGATGTATTTCAGTTATCTTGCAAACCTGGCCCGTTAGTGGGTCCTGAGGACAGGCGTTGAGAACCACTGCACTAGAGGATCCCTGTACCTGAAAACAAATCCGTCCAGTTTTTTTTCTTGGTTGTACTTGGGAGGCCAAGAAGGAAAATCTGCCCTCTCCCCCTCAACATAGCTCCTGGAACATACCCCAGTATAGGGATCACACTCTATGGCCCAGGCACGGCTGGCTGAGGAATTCTGCCTGCTAATTGGCCACATCTGAAATACACATTCTTAACAAGGCTGGAACATGAAGTTCTGCCCAGGACAGGATTGGATCTACCAATTTTGCCATGGCATGACTTCTTGTCCCTCACCGATTATATCTGTACAACACCACCATGGTGTGGGCCAGCTGATTCCAGATCAGATGAACTTCCAGTAGGATAACCCAACACTGCAGAGACACTCCCCCACCCTGATAGAGTTTATTCATGGAAGGAAAAACCTGGCTTGACCTGTGTCCATGCCTAGACATAGATATCCCAAATGATGTCAGTTCCAGCAATGATTTTTGAAAGTTCAGGGTCCATCCTATTTGCTGTAACATCTGGACAGTCAAAGACACATTATCCAACAGAGCCTGTTCTGGTGGTTTTGCCAACAAGAGGTCATCTAAGTATTCCACAATACCTGCAGTCCCATCCCATTGCCTTATGGTGGCGCTGCTTCTGCATATGTGGGGAGTTATCAGTTACAATTTGTGGGATTTATTTGGTGCACCCCCACCTGGGGCAATAGATTATTTGCTGAACTATATAAGCTAACGGATACACAACATTGGGCACTGGCTGGCATTCTATTTCTTTCTCAACTGTACATGGGCAATGTTTTGCAATCTTTTGATCAGCAAAGAGAGGAGTTCCCTATCCCTTGACATTCCTTTTACCAGTATTTACAACTATGACATGCACAAAGCACACAGGCTGGGTATTCTGCTCTCCGACTGGTCGAATCCTACTTCTTGGACTCTCTCATGTCAGAGACTGATAAGAAGGGAGCCATTTCTAGAATTTACTCACATTTACTTATGCAGAAAGAGGATCTAGCTACACTGCCATATAGGAGGAAATGGGAGGCTGATCTAGGTCCCATAGATGGGGAGAGCTGGGAAGCAGCTGTACCATTGGTGTCAGTGTCAGCTGCACAGAAATTGTTTCAGCTATTCATTCTCCATCGTGCACCAAAACAATTGTTTACTTAGGGGAAAACGGGGCTCCCCTATTTGTCCTAAATGCAAAGCATACCAGACTTCATATGATCTGGAAATGTCCCAAAACGTGTTCAATATTAAGAAGAGGTCATTACTGTTATTAATCAGACATATGATGTACAACTCCCTATGGATCCACCGATTTGCCTCCTGGGGGGGGGGGGGCATTGGAGGCTGGTAAATTATACTTGTATTAGGGAGAAGAACACTCATCTCCATAGAAATTAATCTAAGAACTTTTTGTCAATATGTCAGTGTTGGCTTGAGGTTACCGGATTAGCCCCTCCACAGCTCACCCTAGATAGATTATTGCAATTGTAGGCTCAACTATTCTGATATGGTTCAGATAGTCTTTTGAGCTTGCTGGCCCAGAGCTTCCTTACAATTGTACCTTTTACCTTACAACAATTGACATACACCAAAGGAAAACATTTCTGATTTTTCTAATGTCACTCCAAAAAAATATCGCTGTATGAGGTTTTTTTTTTTTTTTTTTTTTTTAAACTCAGAGATGAAGGCCTCTGGCCCTTTTTCACAATATTCATTGTTTGATGCTTTGATAGACTTGATGAATATTTGTAACCCTCTATAATCTTTAAAAATGTTTTACCTTGATTTAAAAAAAAGAAAAAGAAAAAAGGAAGATGCCATAAGAGCACAGCAGGAATGACACTGGGTCCAGCACATTGATGAATACCAGAGTTGCAGATAAGAAGTAGTGCAAGAGTCCAACAAGATGCACTGGAAAGATGGGTACATGAAGGTAAGCATTCTTGATGTCCACATAGTTTAAAGTATAACTAAAAGGCAAAACTTTTTTTTGTAGAGTGGAGAGGGATTAGAACCCCTGTAATGTTTGTATTGCTACCTCTGCCACCCATTAGGGAAATCCATCCTTTCCTGATTGGTTGGGGGTGGAGGGGGTATACAGATGTCAGACAGTCACACTAATAGGATTGTTTTGCTGGAACGAAACCAATGCATGTGTAGTAAGAGAAGGGTAGAGTTCTGTAGGCCAGTAGGCAGGCCCGACAACATTAGGTGGGATTTCCGATAAGGTAAGGCATTATTGTGAGCCCAGGGGGTGTTTTGTTGCACATTTTAAGTGGCAGTCTTTACAAGATCGCTGGCAGGAGAAAAAGTCCACATGCAGCGCATCACAACTCACACAGTTATACAGACAGGCACACATGTTATCACTCCACAAGCATACCCAAAGCTTGGCTGACAAAATCACTTTCTTCAGTAAGGTAGTTTCCTTTAATAAAACCAGACACTGGTCAATATTTAAGACGTCAAAATGATAATAAAAAAAAAAAATTATGTAAATCACAGAAGTCTGATAGTAATTTACAAGAAAAATTGAATATAGATACAGAGGTAGAAAGTCGCTATACAATGTTTTCTAACTATATTTTTACTTCATTGAAGGCACAACTGTAAAATGTATTCTATATATACAAAAAAAAATAAAAAAAGTAGTTTTATTTTGCAGCACACTCACAAAAAGAAATCTTTACACCTCTACATAATTCACATGTACAAGTACAGGGAGAAGAAGTTAATGTCTGCAAAATCTGTTTTGCAGACAGACAAAAGTTTTAATCTACAGCATCAAGTGATACCATTCCATTCATTTTGTGCAAGTTCTGCCACCTTTACTGAGGCCTAGTAACCATGAGGGTAGACATTTTGTATTGTACATAAGCAGAATAAGAGCATATCGATTTGTTGGTAATCAGGGACAATCACTGGAGCCTTTCCTAAGGCCTCATTCACACGAGGCGCACTCCATTACGGAGTCCACCTGCTCCCGCCAGCTCAGCGGGAGATCAGTCCGCAGATCTCCGCTGAGCCGACGGATGACAAACTCCTCTCTGCTCACTGAGCGGGGAAAGGGCTTGTCGGGCACCGCTGTATCCTATGGAGCGATCTGATGAAAACGGACAGCATGTCCATTTTCATCAGATCTTACCCGATCTGATATGGACGGATGGGGACGTGCCCCCCATACGTCTGTTTTTAGCGGATCGGATAGGGTTGGATGTCAGCGGACATGTCTCCGCTGACATCCGACGCTCCATAGGGATGCATGAAGCGGCCGTTCAGGTCCGCCGTCAAAACTGACAGGCGAACCCGAACGGTCCGTCCGTGTGAATGAGGCCTTAGAAAATGTGGCCTTTTGACCGTAACAAAATTAGCTTTATTAAAGTGGACCTTTCAGTAAGGAATACATTCCTGGACATCTTCCAATATACAGCAAGAGAAACAATGTCAAAATGTTATCCCAGCTCAACTGCCAATATAGAAGTCCACAAACTGATCCGGTGCTCTAGCGAGGACGTTCAGGCCCCATAAATACAATACTTGAATAAAAAAAAAAGGCTGGCAATTTGTGTGCTCTTGATTAAAAGTACTTTATTGGGTACAGGCTATACGCTGTATAGCAGGGATATGCAATTAGTGGACCTCCAGCTGTTGCAGAACTACACTTCCCAGGAGGCTTAGCAATACTCTGACAGCCACAAGCATGACACCCAGAGGCAGAGGCATGATGGGACTTGTAGTTTTGCAACAGCTGGAGGTCCGCTAATTGCATATCCCTGCTGTATAGCCTGTACCCATGTAACCAATAAAGTACTTTTATTCAAGAGCATCCAAGTTGCCAGCCCTTTTTTGATTCAATATACAGCAAGAGTACCATTTTTCCAAAAGGACTATTCCTTTACCATTAAAGAGTAGTCCTTTTGCTCCAGTCAGGTGACTTTGCTGCAGGTCTCAGTCTCCTCGATTACAGTATTGTAAAGGGCTTGTTGACAGGAATTTCTGTTAAGGACCTATTCACTCTTGCATTAACAGGTATTTAGGGCACATTTTTTTTGCTCCCTAAACACCTAACAAAGCAACCTACAATAGATAATACAGACAGATTGGTTCTTATTTGAAAAACTTAGTGTTTGCGTTGCTAGGCTACAAAAATTAAGCCACATGTCGAGTCTGGGAGAAGTTGAAACTAGTCAAACTCCTTCAAGTCTTAGGTAACATGCAGCAAACACACCTGTGGCAACTATAGAATGTTTGTCAAGCATTTAGGAAATACCAGTGAGGTGGAAAACAAGCTAATTTTTTATATTATATCTATATATAGAAAATAAAATTGTTCCCCACTTGAATGACATCTGGGGTGCCTTTTTAATGTGCATTAACACTATAGTTCATGCAAGTGTTGGAGTTAGATTTTTATTTTGCAAGTGTGAACTTAGCCTGAAAGTTGCCTTCTGCATTTGAGTGTGGAGCTACTCAAAAGTATGCATTTGAATGCAAAAGGCTGTGTTCCAACTGCTTTGATTGCAAAGCAAATGCATCTTAATAGAACTTGCTGCATCAAAAGAAACCCAACACAAAGCAGCCTCAGAATAGACATCAATGCTAAACTATTAAACTATTCAGGTGAATGGGAATGTGTAATCTTTAATGCATTTTAAAACATGTCAAATGCAGCACAACCATGAGCACCAACATTGTAGTTAGTCACAAGTTAAGAGACTGATCGGTGTCACACATTTGCGTGACACCATACAGACACCAGAATTTACACGATTTTGTCCCCCTCCAAGCATGTTGGTGCAGGAAGCAGAGGCTAACCCTGAAAAATTCCTGGACAAAAAGACGATGCTTTCCCTTCAAATGAGAAAAGCAGATAGAGGGCATACTCAGTGTGCAATTATAAATACCTACATATAATACAGACAGACACATTACTTAGTATGCATGGATTTATCATGAAAAATAAATCTGAGCCTAGGTCCACTTTAATAATACAACACTAGAGAGCAAAGACCCAACGCAACCAATCACAGATTAACTTTTAGGCCTGGCTCACACCTATGCAGGTTTCATATTCCAGGTGCATTTTGCATTTTAATACACGTTTTTGATCCATTGAAGTCTATGGAACCAAAGACTTGAAAAAAAAATTCCCTGGACCTTTCCACAAAATGCACAGATGTGAACGTGACCCATAGGAAACCATGTTAAATGGACTGTAGGGTGTTTCTGCAAAACAGAAAATGCACTAAAAACACCACATTAGGTGTGAACCAGGCCTGAAGTATAATGGAAAAAGAAAAACGGTTTAGGTTGATATTAGTTATAGCACACCACTGAACCATGGGCATTAAATGTCTCTAAAATTAAAGCATAGTGCCCATTGCAGGTAAGATGGCAGGAATATATTTTTCCAATATAGGTTAGAATTAGTGTGAACAAATATGTTGCTACAGGAATTTATTTTTTATGTATTTGTGTCTTTAGGTTATAAAATAAAAAAAATCTGGGTTTTAGACCGTCTTGTCCACTTCCTTCTACAAGCCATTCTTTGCTATGTGCCCAAAGCTTGCACATGTATGCAATGCCCAAATGATTAGATAATAAAATATTCCATACATCATTAACACAGAAGTCATATTATTTATTTTTTTAAGAGACAACCAACAGGTAGGGTTTCTATAGCAGAGGAGACTCTTCTGTCATAATTTCTTCTCATTGCTTGTCAGTGTTTGTACCAAAGTTGTGCATAAGCAGCTCAGTGTACAATGTCTGGGCACATTTCTGTGCAGCTGTACTAATTTCCATACGCATGCTTGGGCGTTATATCATCCTGGCCAACCATGAGGCCGAAGACTTAGAACCCAGAAGATGACAAATTCTTGCAATGGAGGGGGATTGCTTGTATTGCAAGTCTGCCGTACATGGCAATATGATGGACACTGGTATGTTATTGCAAACCGCTCCTGGGGGGCCCAAAATTTTGTTAGGGCAGTTTACATCCACTTTAAAAAGACTGCCAAAGTTTTGTGGGTATAAATAATCACAGTGAAATTGCAATTTTCTTTGATTTGTATACCCACTAAAGTTAGCTGGTAAACATGCTAGGATGGCAAGTACTATACACACACCAAGGTATATTGACCATATAAAACAAACCCACAGATTCTGAACCCCAGTTTGCACTACCCCAAGTTCTTGATCAGTTATAAATATATTTTATATAAAAATAACTGAAGCTCAAAACATACACAGACACCTTAAGGTGTAGGCAACGGGTTACCATAGGACATACATAAGAAATATAGTAACAGCGTTCATTTTGCGGGCTAGGCTAACACCGAGGTATACAAGGCCTATAAATTAAGCTCTTTTCTTATACATTGCATTTTCTCCTTGTCGTCGAGATGGAAGCAGGCATCTGAATGGTTGCTTATTTTTCCTTTGTCATTACGATAGAGCCAGAAAACACATTCTTCAAGAACAGAATGGGAGAATCTGACTTCTAAAAAGGATAAGTTTATTTTGGTTTTCCCAATTCTGTTGGCATGGAAAATCAGCGGAAAGTTATTACAAAAAGAATGCGCAGAGCAACCACATTCCTGGTTTAATTTCCTTAAACAAAATGAAAGCCGAGACATGATTGGCTGCTTTGGACGAATGCATTGGTTTTGCTCTACAATTCTTTGCTCCAGCTTGCATAAAGATCCAGCTCACAGTGCTTTAAAAGTATGCTTTAAAAGTTACTAGAAAAAAAAAAAAATATACGGTTAAGCAGCAGGTTGCTATACAGACATCTTAATTTGTTCTAAGGTTTTAGATCTGCAGCTTTATTGATCCTCTCTTTTCTTTAAAGCAAGCTAATGTAACATGTGTAGCATTTGTAGAAACTGGTAGCTCTACAGAAACAGTTTATTGCTACATTTAAGCTCATCGTAGGTCTTTAGTTGGTCACATTTTCAAATCTCTTGGCAAGTTTACAGTGTGTGAATTAATACGTGATTCTTCATTTTTGTTTTAGAGTCCAGCCACGAGTATAAGGAAAAGACGTAGTGTAGGGAAAAAAAAAAAAAAAAAGGGGGAAGTAGTCCCATATGTAAATCTGTCACACAAGTGCCTTTTCTGAATCAGTCTTAAAATGTGTTGACTGTTCAACAATAGAGATCAGTCTAATCACGAGACAAAAAAAAATAAAAAATTTACACTAAATAATTAAGGAAATTTATATTCCATTTTTAGCTTCATTGTTGTTTGTGGCTTGTTTCCGCTGAGCAATGAAAGGGTACATGCACTTGTCTGCTCCGAGGAACCGGTACATACAGACCACGGCTTCAAACGGCAGGATGCTGCAAAGAAAAGAAAAAAGCTCACTACTAAACCAAAATAAACCATGTATATATTATAATAAAACAGTTCAAAAGGGCAACAAAAAAAGTTTCACAAATCAATGGGGGCTATTTACGAAAGGCAAATCCACTTTGCACTACAAGTGCACTTGAAATTGCACTGAAAGTACACTTTAAAGTGCAGTCCCTGTAAATCTGAAATTAGGGGAAACTGCTGATTTTATTATCCAATCAAACTTCTCCTCGTCTTTCCTTTTCAGATTTAATTCAGGTTGGTGAATGAAACAGTACCAAGCCCAGGGGTTTAATATAATGGGCAACTAGCATTCTATGAAAGGTTGTGAGGAACACAAATCTCTGTATTTCTCTTTTGACAGGTATTCTTTCAATCACCTTTTACCTCCAGTCTGAAAGAAATTATCATAGCCAGCCTACATTATCACACACACACAAATTTATATATATATATATATATATATATATATATATATATATATATATATATATATATATATATATATATATATATATAAAAATTTGTTTTTTACATTTAGTATAATCAGGGCTTTTTTTCTCAGACAATAGGTGCAGGAACTCCCCCTTTCCGAGTCGCCCCTTTTCTCCGCCCCTACCTACCTCCCAGTACTGCCCCTTTTAGACAATATAGAACCAAGTATCATTTTGTGGTGCTAAGTAATTTGTATGGAATTTAGTAATGATATCAAGAAAAGCAGTAAAATAGATCCCCTGCAGCCAACAACAATAGATCCCCCTAACAATGGACCACCCACTGCAAAATTTCCCCGCCAGCAACAATAGACTCACGGCAGCATCAACAGATCTCCGTACAGCCAGCATTAATAGACTCTCTGGCTGCCATCAACAATAGACCCCTCCCCCAACGGTAGATCTCTTTCAGCAACATAAGACCCCCCTAGAAACAATAGGACCCCCCTGCAAAAATAGATCCATAGCAGTGAGCATCAATATCCTGCAGCACACCCCAGCATCCCTTGCTATTACATACAGTCAGTTCAGAAGGTGCCGGAACTGCGTTCCCCCGCGTTCCCGCTGAAAAAAAGCCCTGAGTATAATATAAAATATAATAGTCTGTCATGCTGCCCCTGAATGCTCATTTTGCTTTTCATCAAAACACTTTTAAAATCAGTATCTTTTTCACAGATAAAAAGCTTCTCCGACAAGAATGGTACATGTTTTTCAGAATGACTGTAAGTGTATAAAATGTACCATTCTTGTCAGAAAAGCTTTTTATCCGAGTGACAAGCACTCTGGCTGGCCAGTTTTACAGGAGGCCATCAGTCTGGTCAGAAAACCTTTGATAGATTACAGTGGAGGTTTGGATGGGACCCTCTTTTTTGTTGTAGGGCAAAGCAACAGCTTCACTTTAACGTAGCCCTCTCCAGGGGCATTGACTGTACCCTGCATTCTACTTCTCCATTCTAATTTCATTCAAAAGTTTTTGATTTTTAACAAGTTTGTTTGATTGTCTAAATGGTTAATGGCAACAAATCCACGATTGTTTTGCCTTGCTTGGGTTATCCTCAACAGGGCTTGGAGGCCACCAGCATGGTGGGTAAGCTGTCGATACTTTTCGGGAAAAGCACAATGCACTCGGTGGGGATAAGCCCATTACCTTTTCATGCAGGTGACAATATACATGAGACGAGGCGTGCAGATCATCGGCTGGTCTGTAAGGATGGCTCTCGTGGCCTGCTTCACACAGTAATCTGGTTTCAAGGGCGGGAGGAAAGGCTCGATTTCTTTCCTGAAAAGATAAAATGTTTCAGTGAGTTTTATTTACACATTCCATCTCCAGGTCTGTTTCAATCCTTCATAACATCATAGAATAATGAGGTGCACCTGGATGAAAGCTGGTTGGCTGCCCATTAGGCATTGTCTGGTTTTGCTCAGCAAAGATACATTTGAAAATATTATATAGATAACAGCCTCTGCCAACCGCTTAGGAAATAAACTGTACATTTGTAGCAAACTAACATAACATACATTTAAAGTGACAGATGCTTGGGAAATATGAGCTGCCGCTTAGATTTCAGGTACAGTAAACCCTATTAAACAACCAAACATACAAAATACAGTATAAGGCTTGAAATTCCTGTGCAATAAGATGTAGAGGAGGAAAGCTTTGGCTAGAATTTGTTGCACGCTAGTTCCAGGGCAACAAGGCTAAAGACCTTCTGGGGCTGCACTACCATGGAAGCAGCATAGGGACTCTGAAGGAAGCTGAATTTGTACAGCCCATGTTGGGATTTTACCATTTTCTGGGTGGAGCAACGAAAGAACAGGACTTTGCCACAGTCCACAAAAAGTGCGGAGTCTGGGGCAGATCCACAAAGATCTGCACCGGCGCAGCGTATCTAAGATACGCTACGCCGCCGTAACTTACTTGGCTTTGGTTTGAATCCTCAACGAATTTGCGCCATAAGTTACGGCGGCGTAGTGCATCTCTCGCGGCGTAAGGGCGCGGAATTCAAATGCGGCGGGTAGGGGGCGTGTTTCATTTAAATGAAGTGCGTCCCCGCGCCGAACGAACTGCGCATGCGCCGTCCCTTAAATTTCCCGCTGTGCATTGCGCTAAATGACGTCGCAAGGACGTCATTGGTTTTGACGTGAACGTAAATGGCGTCCAGCCCCATTCACGGACGACTTACGCAAACGACGTAAAATTTTCAAAATTAGACGCGGGAACGACGGCCATACTTAACATTGAGTACGCCACCATATAGCAGCTTTAACTATACGCCGGAAAAAGCCGAACGGAAACGACGTAAAAGAATGCGACGGCCGCTCGTACGTTCGTGGATCGTCGGAAATAGTTAATTTGCATACTCAACGCGGAATACGACGGAAACGCCACCTAGCGGCCGCCGGAAAATGGCATCTTAGATCCGACGGCGTACGCCTGTCGGATCTAACACAGATGCCGTCGTATCTTGTTTTGTGGATACCAAAACAAAGATACGACGCGCAAAATTTGAAATTACGCGGCGTATCAAGAGATACGCCGGCGAAATTTCTTTGTGGATCTACCCCTCTTGCATACAGTGTCATTACCAGACCCTTAAATCTCATGCCTACCCAGACCTCCAGCAGAAGCTTATATTAAATGAGAACCCCTTTATGTAACTAGATTTTAACACTCAGCTACAAACTCAAATTGGATTAGAAAAAGGGATTCCAGAAATATTTGCAGACAATTAAATCTGGTACACACAAAAAAAAAAAAAAAAAAAAAAAAAAAAAAAACCCACACACCTTGACAGCTCCGGTCACTAGCAGCCTGAATATAGTACAGCAATCTCTTCTTCTGAGCTGTTGTGTTCTGACAGGGGGATGGCATCACCAGAAAACTCCGGTCAGTGATTTCCGCCATTGGCCGGGAGCCGGACGACTGCTAGTTTTTCAGCCAAAAGATGGCCTTCTGTTGGAACCGGCTGACATACACATGGGCCAAGCAGCAACCAGTTTTTATTGACCCGGCCAATGTCTCCCAACATTCGGCCCATGTGCATTAGGCTTTATGCCCCCTTTCACACCTAAGTGTTTTGAGGCTTGAAGCTCAATGCTCCACAACGCAAACAGAAATCGCATGAAATTAAGAGGTGGCCAGCGACTTGAGCGCCAAAACTGCTTCGGATTGAACATTGCTGCCTTGGTGTGTCTGAACTGGCGTATTAAAAGATATTGATACCTTTTTGGCTGGTGTAGCCTACAAGGCGCTTCTTGTGGAAGTTTGCTCATCCTAGGATACACGCCCACCCACCTGCTGCTCTGCAGACTGCTTCAGTCACTTTTGGAGTCCCCCTTGATTTTATCCTTTGGGTTTGTTCTTTGGTTACTGTATTATGGATCGTCCATACAATGAGAATTAAAAAAAAAAAAGTCGCCCAGACATAATGTTCCCCGATGAAGGAATACATATTGTTCATTCTGAAACATGTTGGGTTTTACGCAAGAAATCCCTATTGACTGACCACAGCTTGTCTCTGGCAGCACAGGGAATATTTGCCTTGTTGGGTTTGACAAATATGCTTTGACGTACCACCATTTTTTGTAACTTTGTACTGTGCGTTTTACATTATTTGTCTTATTGACTTTGTCTATATACAAATAAGTTATGTTTTTTACCAATAAAAGTGGCATTACATTGCCTTTTACCATAAAACTCTATGACCATCTCTGTCCTAAAAGTCCAAGGGGGCTGCTCCAACCTTGCACTATGGTGTAGGTGTACAAACTTTCTGAGCGCTCAGATGCTTGTAGTTCAACCTCTGGCGCTCCAAAGACTACATATGAGCTACTTTAGAGGCAGTTTTGGGCATTTATATAAAAATTTATATAAAAATATATATAAAAATCTAACATGCTGTCATTACAGTGACGTACAATCTATAGCTCTCTTAGCCATGCGATTATTTTATTGCAGACATATGAATAAGTGTGCTTTACATTTCACAACACAACTAAACCAAGGACATATTACTGAAAGGCTTCTATATGAACTAACCTGATTCTGCAACCTCGAAACATGCCTGTGTCCACTAGATAGGGACAAACCAAAGTAGTTTTAATCCCATCTTTGTCTGCAGCTTTCAGTTCGTGGCTGAGCGACTCGTGGAAACCCACAGCGCCAAACTTGCTAGCGCAGTAATCCTGTGTTTTAGCGAGAAGGAGATATACATAAAAATCCATGCATTGGCATATACATTTATAAATTCACATTAAGGAGATAAAGGCAATCCATAAGTGGCAAGATTAGAAAAGAATCAAAGAATTATAAAAGAAAGAAAACGTGATAATCTAATTCATGCGATTTTGACAGGATAACATATACATTGACGCCACTGTTTGAGATACTTCAACGCTCAGTGGTCACCTTGGGCGACAAACATGCTGGCTAGCTTAAAAGCTTTTGTGCCACAACCAACAACTTGTCCAGGTTCACATTGATGCGGTGCGAATCTGATGCAATTTCACAGTGCGTTTTCTGTTGTGACAGGTGCAAATTGAATGCAAGTTTTTTGAGGGGACTGGGCATAACTGGAGATCAAATTTGTACAGCACCAAACTCGTACAGGACCTTTTTTTCAAACCAGATCAAAAAATAAAAACACACACACACAATCAAATTTTGACCCACGTATGGCCAGGCTTATCATACATGTCGATACAACCACCCTGTCGGATATTTCTTTTTGCAATTACTGCCAGTCAGGTAGACTCCTCACCCCCCCATCCGGCAGAATACAATAGCGGTGTATTCTGCTGGTTGGGGGCACGGGGGAATGGAAGAGCTGTCCTTCCTTCCACCCATGGAAAGAAAAAAAACACACACACACACACACACACACACACACGCATCTATGGGCTGTACCTTTATGGAGCGGCGGATGCCAGCGGTGACATCCGCCGGTATCCAATCTGATCCTGTCTGTGAAATCCAGGTGATGGAAACCCTGTTTTTTAGATCCATCTGGAGGACCGGATCAGGTGAAAAAACAAGACAGGCATTGGTTTTCATCTGATCTCTCAGAGCAGAGCAGGACTCTGACAGGTCAGTCTCCGCCTGCTCAGCAGGGATCTGCGGATCGATCCCCCACTGAGCAAGCGGAAACGGACAAGCCAATGTGAAAGGTCCCTTACAGTCATTACCTTTTGTATCACTTTCCTCTAGATTGTAAGCCTAACCTCTGTCTTCAATTGTATTGTAACTATATGATATATCCTATTAATTTGTGATGCACGCTACAGACTGTTGGGTACTACATAAATTCTGAATAATAATATTAATACTACTTACCTCTACACCTGCGGTACTAAATAACCCCAGCGAACTGGCAACAGTAACGATGTGCCCATGATTCATGTCCATCATTTTTGGAAGAAATGCCTTTGTGGTCTGGAAAAGAAAACAGCAACTGGAGTCAGAGGACAATTCCTCATTTACACTATTATCTAAGACACCGCAGGCAGTCAAAGAGAGATTAGCTTAACACCCGCTATCAATGCATTTACCATCTGTCAACTATACAACAATAGCCAGTAAAGTGACAGTGCCAACCGGCACAGTCCGCAGTGTTCCATATAAACCAGTTTCCTGGCACAGCACAAGACAGCGCATACAGCACAATGTTACAGGTAAAAAAAAAATAAAAAAAAAAAAAAAAAAAAGTGTGTCTTTTGCAATGTTTAATCCTTCGTTGCCTTCCTCCGCCTAATCCGCAACAATTAAATGTCTGCTATAAATCTCCACTGATCTGGAGACGAGCAGAACATTTATAATAAAAAAAAAAAGCACTTCATGATGGACTGACTTGATGGATTTTCAGCATTTGGGGAGTTTATTTTCTTGCTATTTTTGTTTCTATTAAATGAGATTTGATCTGTTAGAAGCATTCGTTGGAAGAAGGGATCTACAAAATGCTGGGCTCAGATTGTATTTGAAAGTATCAGAAATAGAAAGCCATAGAGCGCACACACTCGCTGGCATGCGGTTTTCAAAGTATATGTAAAGCTATATTTTTGGATTGAGCCGGAAGTGATTAGAGAAAGTTTAATTGGACATAAAAAATACATAAGTGTTAACAGCATACAATAAAAAAAAATATTAGACATGCATTTTAACTTGTGCTGTAGCGTATTGCAACGCATTATAGTGCATTGGAGCTTGCTGCTGGAAAATGCAGCATGTCCCCATTTTTTTCCCCCCAGAACACTGAGAAACTGAAACCACAGGATGCCAGGCAAAACTAAAAATTGCCTCTTTTTTTGCATTGGGGGTGCATTAGGCAACGCAGCCCAAAACTGCTGGCATGAACAAACCCTTCAATTGCATTAGATTACAGTATACTCATTTACAAAACACTGTTCCACTTAACCATAAGGCCTCATGCACACTGGATGTTATAAAAACATCAGTAGCATTAAGGTAGAATGAGTTTTGCCGTGATTTTTGTAGTAGCGTTTAGTTTTGCAAAAAATAAAGCTATACACTTACAAAAATGTATGGCTCAAAAAAAAAAATAAAAAAAAAAAAAAATATGTTATAAGTGTCAAATAGCCACGTGTTTCAGCATTTTTAAGCTTTTATCAAAGTTATTGAGTTTTTACAGCCGATAAATACTTCTCTAAACTAGTTTTGGTGTCTTTTCCCCCAGCCAGAAAATGCCCCTGACAAAAAAATACTGATAAAAGCCTATGTGTGCATGGACATAAAGGATAACATGCTGGGGAGTTTACTGGCTGCAGAGAGAAACCATCTGAAACCAAAAAACAGCAGCTGTAATTACATCCAGTGTGCATGAGGCCTAAAGCATGCCATCAACTTGTAGGCACTCAAAATCCAACATCCATACCGACAAAGCAAAACGAGGCCAATTTCACACGAAAGTCAGATGACCCAGCACAGTGTTTCTGAATCACAGGAAAGCAATTGGCAGTTAGGTCTCCAGCGGGGAATAAAAAAAAAAAAGAAGGAGGGCTAGATAAAGCTTGTTTCTGATTTTGAACCCTTCATAAATATATATAAATATATATATATTTATATTACACACACCCTTAGGAAGTGGTGGCAATATCTGGATCAGGGCTAGAGATATGATCAGGGAGAGCCTTTAATCGTCTCTCCTGTCCCACCAGGGAGCCCAGTACCGATGCAACCTGTCGGATCAGATGCACTAGAACAGAGTGAGAGGAACGTCTGTTGTTCCTCCCCCTCGATTGTCACAAATCAGAAATGACAAGGAGTTTGTCAATTCAAACTTTGGTTTGTTTGCTTACCAGCATACAGCAGGACCTATCCTGGCCATGATATTTATAAATGTATTTATTTTTATAGAATATATATAAAAATGTATTTATTTTTATAGAATATATATAAAAATGTATTTATTTTTATAGAATATATATAAAAATGTATTTATTTTTATAGAATATATATAAAAATGTATTTATTTTTATAGAATATATATATATATATATATATATATATATATATATATATATATATATATATATATATAAAAATGTATTTATTTTTATAGAATTTATATATATATATATATATATATATATATATATATATATATATATATATATATATATATATATATATATATATATATATATATAAAAAAATTTTTAGTTGAAAAAAGACACAAGTCCATCCAGTTCAACCACAAAAAAAATAAAAAACATAGTACATCCAACTCCATACCCACAGCAGATCATGATCCAATTTGCTACAGCAGGGGGAAAAAAATTCTTCCTGATCCCCCGAGAGGCAATCGGATTTTCCCTGGATCAACTTTACCGACAAATCTTAGTACTCAGTTATATTATGTACATTTAGGAAAGTATCCAGGCCTTTCTTAAAGCAATCTACTGAGCTGGTCAGAACCACCTCTGGAGGGAGTCTGTTCCACATTTTCACAGCTCTTACTGTGGAAAAACCTTTCCGTATTCGGAGATGAAATCTCTTTTCCCCTAGATGTAAAGAGTGCCCCTCGTCCTCAGTGTTGACCGTAAAGTGAATAACTCAACACCAAGTTCACTATATGGACCCCTTATATATTTGTACATGTTGATCATATCCCCCCCTTATTCTCCTCCTCTCCAGAGAGAATAAATTCAGTTCTTCTAATCTTTCCTCATAGCTGAGCTTATATTCGTATTGGACTGCATCCCATCAAAGGCAGTCATTGCTTGGGTGATTTTGGGTGCTGCGACTGCCGGAATACAATAGCCAACACTGCAGATTCCTCCATCCAGCGTGGATGGAACAATCTACTGAATTTCTCTCCACAGGCTGAAAGAGAAAGCTTATGCTGCGTACACATGATCGGAATTTCCGACAGGAAAAGTTTGATGTGAGCGTTTGGTCGTAAATTCCAACTTGCCTATTTTTGCACATCTCTGCAGAACAGGAATGGCTGCAAGAACCACAAGCTATATACACACACACACACACAAAAAAAAAAAGCTTGTTTGCTTGTCTCAAGCCTTTATATATAAAAAAAAAAAAAAAAAAAAAAAAAAAAGGGAAAAGAAAAAAACCCTAGCCAAAAAAGTTTTAGTAAAATGTTCTTCTGGCTGGGCCAAGAAAAACAGGTAGTTTTCGGATCTCCTTGCACTTTTAAAAGATTTCCAAGTAATTCTTTGAAGCATTCTTAATTTCTGTCTAACAAGATTATCACTGCGTCCCCTGAAATCAAATCTGCTGTAATTTCTGACTTTGTTGGTGCCAACTGCTGAGCACAGAGTAATCATTGTAATTTAATCAACAAACTCCTGAGAACCATCTTGTGTTTGTTTAAGATCTAAAAAAAAAAAAAAAAAAAAAAATTCTGTGATCGCGCCATGTCCTTCCTTCCAACACGGCTTCATTACAACACTTGCCAATTCAGAGAAACAAAGCGCTAAAGAGGGAGGCGGCATGAATATAGATCTTATATTAGAAAATACACAAAAAGAACATACTTCATTCAAAGTGGGGGGGGCACAAAAAAAGAAAAAAACGTTTGTACTCTACAGGATGATGCTGAATAGGAGATCTGCTGCAAGCATTGCAAAATAGCATTTTCTTTCTAAACAGCCCCACATGTCCTTTTTGCACAGTGGCCTTGCAGGTGTTAAGCAACTAATCCATGTTGGCTAGCAGTGCTGAAAACGGAGAGAAGCCAATTGTACAGATAGCTGGCTGCCAAAGGCAGGATTAGCAGAGATCTCCAAAATGTTTTTCCCTCCCCCCGTTTTATAGGGACCGTTTAGACAAATTCGATTGAAAAAAAATAAAAAATAAATTCTATATTACTACAAACTCAAGTAAATGTGGGATATCTTTAAAAAAAAAAACAAAAAAAAAAAAACACACAATTAAAACTTTTTCAGTTCGTTATTGTATTGTTCACACGTTAATGTGTGGAATTTCCCGCATTAAAGCGCTTACAGTATTTTGAATGAGCAACCAAAGCACCACAATAGAAGAAAAATCTGACTTTTTTTAGCCTGGGTTTACACTGATGTGAATTGGATGTGGGGTTTCTCTGCATCCAATTTGCATGACAGAAGACTGAATGTCTCTCAATGGAGCCGGGTCACACACCTCTGGGAGTACACGGTCAAAATTGCAGAAGGGTCCTGTGTGTCTTCTGGTCCATTTCAGGTACAAATCAAGCCATCAATTCGGACCAGTTTCGCACTTGAAAACGGTGAAGATACGCGCTGGACCCCCTGCTGTAAACCTCGGCCTCAGCTAGTATGAACCCAGCCTCACATGCAGTGTATGCCATGTGTGGTGATGTACTCCACTATGGAGATGTTGTCACCTGTCTGTAGTGCCATTTATTTAGAATGGCACTCCACATAAGACGGTCTAGCCTATGTGCAAAGCGTGACAAATACAACTTTACACCATTATGCTGGGTATAATTTTCAGAAAGGGATTTTAGGTCCGAAATATTTTTTTTTACTTTTGTTCTTATTGTCAAAAATGCCCTGCACAACTTATGTCTGCTGGACATCTTATATATATATATATATATATATATATATATATATAATACACACACATTTTTTTTTTTTCAAAATAAAGATATTTTTGCAGCTCTAGGGTCCTGGTTTGTGTCAAACTCGGGCCACCAACTACATGGAATATGCATCTTCTTGCTGTGCTTGCATGGGTTTCCTACCTGTACTCTCTTCCTCCCATACTCCATAAAAGATGTGGCAGAAGGTTAATTGACCACTTGGAGTCCCCCATGGGGAAAATTGCTATAGAGGGATAACATTATATATAAATATCCCCCCCCCCCCCATTAACTATGCAGTTAGTGGCCCGAGTTGGACACAAACCAGGAGGGCCCTAGCGCTGAGAAGAAAAAAAAACAAAAAAAAAAACACATACAACCCACAGAAAACACACACAACCCACCACACCCCTAACCACTAAAGCTCCTTACACGCTGGCAAAATGTGGGGAGACATTTGCAGGTAAAACACAAAAACAAACAGACATTCTGCCCGTGTGTAGGTCTGTGACAGAAGCTGAGGTTGGACGTGCATGCTGGAAAATCAGCAGCCAACCGACTCCCGATCAGCGATCTCAGCCAATGGCAGAGCACTGATCGGTGTGTTCTGGCGGGGGTGCCCATTACCCTGTCAGAACACAACAACTCAGCGTGGGAAAATCGCTGTACTAACCTTGAATGGTTAGTACAGTGTCTCCGACTGGAGCCGTCAGGTTTTTTTTTTTTTTCCGTGCAACCCAAACTGTTAATGTGTATCCAACTTAAGTCCCAAGTATGCCACATACCTTGTAAAATTTACTCCACACCCAGTTTTTGTCACAGTATGTGCCACCATACTTATCCTGCAAACCGTTATTCCAGGTTGACATCCCAAACATTGAGATTTTCATTTTCAGGTCTCAAATATAACTAGGAAAAGGATGTCACAGCGGCTTGATGGCAATGCTGTTACTGAAACTTGAGAATTCTACGTTTTTATGTTCCCTTTGCAAGAACATTGTGCACATTTACTGATACTAAATGCTCAACAGAACTTGCTGCATTTTCCCTTAAAGAAATGATGGATTCCGTTGGACAGACCGACATACTGGCCAACATTCTGCCCATGTGTATTTTTTTGTACTGGCAAATGTCTCCCGACATTCTGCCCATGTGTAGTGGGCTCTAGGCCCCTTTCACATGTGGACTGTTCATTTCATCAGTTCAGTCAAGTTTTTGCAAAGAAAAGATGGCTGAAGTTTACATCATTTTTTTACATCCACTACCAATGCAAAAAACAGACCGTTTGTCCGTTTCCTTAAAGTTTTTCGTCCATTCCTTTTTAATTAATGGAACAAAAATAGGGCTTTGATCCGTTTAAAAAAAACGGATGCGGATGTAAATGGATGATCATCTGTTTTTCCATAGAGATACATTGACTTCCATTTTTAATCTGTCAACAAATGAAAAAATGGACAAACAGTCCGCATGTGTGAGATGGGTATTGGGTATATGAGGATTTTTTTTTTTTGTTTAATATACAACATAAGAAAACTCTAGAGCAGTTATATCACAAGTTCATAGAGCATTGGTGCGATTTAGAAAAAATGCTCCTTACATTGATGGTCGATAAAAAAAAAAAAAAAAAAAAAAAGAAGGGGGATCACTGCCGATAGTGGCTACTTATCTGATAGAGAGAAATTGTTTAAAGCGGATGTTCCATTAAAAAATTTTTTGTAAAGTCAGCAGCTACTAACACTGTAGCTGCTGACTTTTAATAAGGACACTTACCTGTCCTAGCCGCCAGCGATGTCAGCCCCCGCCGAGGCCGATCCTTGCAGCTCCAAGCGCCGCCATCCACAGTAAGGGAAACAGGCAGTGAAGCGGGACGGCTTCACTGCCTGTTTCATACTGCGCATGCGCGAGCAGCGCTTTGTGAATGGGCCGGCTGCTTTCTGGGACACACACAGTTCCCAGAATGCATCGCGCCCCATTCACAAGAAGACACCGAGTGTAGGAGGAAGAGAATCCACCATAGGATGAAGAGGCAGATTCGGAACTTCCGCATAGCAACAGCTATTTAGGGTGAGTAAAAAAATTTTTTTTTTTTTTTTCCATTTATTTAATTTTTAGTGGAATATTTTTTTCCAGGGGGAACCTCCACACGATCGGACTTTCCAACAACGGCCTGGGACGGACACGTTTTAATCGGACAATCCGACCGCCTCTATGCTCCATCGCACAATTGTTGTCGGAATTTCCACAGACAAATGTTCGCTGTGCATGCTCTCAAACAACAAATGTGTTACATCGGATCATCCGATCGTGTGTACAACACAAGTCCATCGGACTAAAACCCAAAAGTACAAACACACATGCTCAGAACCAATGCTAAAACATCAGACAACAATTGTAGAAATTGCCCAAAATGTGGCGGTAAAGGGCTAAAACAACAAACACGTGATTTGGTGAATGTTGGCGGAAAATGTTCTGCCGTGTGTATGCATACCAAGTTCACGGCCAACGCCCCTTCGGACAAAAACAGTCAGATGGGGTGTATGAGGCTTTAGAATGCTCTGGAGCAGGGTTTCTCATTTAGGGTTCCTCCTGAGGTTGCTAGGGGTTCCTTGAGAATTAAGCAATTTCTACCTCTCGGATAAGTTTCCGCTAAAACCAACGATCTAGCTATCTGTAAGGGGATAATTCTTTCCAATGATCTCAAGTGCATTCTTCCCGCTGACCGTCACACTAATGTATTAGGAGTTGTAGATGTAGTCATTTTTAGCACGGGGTCCACAAGACTGGAAAATAAAATTTCAAGGGTTCTCCTGACCTGAAAAGGTTAAGAAATAAAACAGATCCAAGGGAGCATACTGCTGTGTGGAGTTGTATGTAAAAGCGATGTTAAAAAAAATCCATGCATGGGTTGATAAAAAGTTAACAGATAAGTTGATAAACCAAGGGGGGGGGGGGGGGGGGCGCAATTGGAGAACTTCAATGTAAACCCGTCTTGATCAGAACATGAACTAAAATGGATTAGGGCAACCCACCCACAACAGATTTGAGGTTCACTGGAAACTACTGCTGAAAGGTTGTGAGAATTGTGAAAATGGCCATTTCTAATTCTTTGAAAAGCGCTGTGTACATTGCCAATGTTATGGTGTGGTAAAGGTCCCCCCTCCTCTTTTTTAAATACTGCAGTAGATATAAGCACAGATTTCTCTTTATAGGACATTTCAAAAGACTTGGCCCGGCTACATCCAAATTGCACGTTTGGGATGGCACTTATAGGAACACAGCAATTACTTATTAGGCACAAAATGTGTGAAAGTGGACAAGCATTTACATGTCACTTCATAGCTTTAGTAATTGGTTCTCGACATCCTTGTTTATGGCAAATTAACTTCTAACAGTCTAGCACTTCTTCCCACCCCACTCCAGAATTCTTTAGTGCTTTTCATGAAAACACAACAGAGGAAAGGTTTAGTCGCACAAAAGGCCGCCACAGCTGCAGTGTCAAGACAAATTAGGCAAAAGTAAAGCAAATGTGGAAAACAAGGAAATAACGTATTGTGAGCTACGGGCAGTGTCATAATTACATTTTAGGATAATGACTTTTACAGACAGATTAGCAGGCTTTTATTTTTCTTCTTTTCAGCTTAACCCCTTATGGAATGCATGTGGTAGTGAAGCGTTCGACATTTGTGTCCCATCACATCCCCCCCTCTGCCCTGTTTAGAAGACCCCATTTTCATTCAGGTACAGATGGGCTCAGGCTGAACACAGATATAAGAGCTCCATTCACACTATTAACGCGTGCACCGAGTAAGGCTGGGTTCGCATATATGTGGCAATGGTTTGCAGTCCGGTGACCTGTGAGTGAGTGAAAAACTTATATAGCGCAACACATGCAAACTGAATCGCCTCTGGGCGCTGTGTCCATTCCCTGGGTAAAAACCCTTTGACCTGTGTGTTGTGCGTTTCAGGTGCAAATTTTTCACAGAAGTCACACCTAAACCGGACCCAAAAACGCACAGGACCCTTTTTAAACCGCAACACACCCGGCGTCAGACATGTGTGTACCCAGCTCTATTGAAAGCCGGCCAACACTCACATGTTATGCAAATATAATGTGGTTAAAACTGCATCCACTTCACATATATGTGAACCCAGCATTACAGCAGAACTGTACCATCTTAACACACCCCCAGACATAAAAAAAAAAAAACAAACACACACACACACACACACACACACAGAAGGGAATGGCTTTTTTGTTGCAAAATAGACATACTAGGTCTCTCTTGCAATAAGGGCTGGTCCACACCATGAATTGCACAAAAAGGAGCTGCGTTTCTGTGCGAGTCACATGACATGATCGGGGTACAGCGTGATTTGAGCCCAATTGTATGAATGGACTGAAATCTCACCAAACTGCACCAAAAGTAGTGCATACACTACTTTGTAAAAATGCACAGCAACCATATTGCATGGTACTGCTGTTCCATCCGATCCAGTGCAGGAAAACAAAACTGCATTTGCTACCTGCATTTAGAGTACTATTACATTAACACCGACACTCACTGCAGATTGCAAGTGCAGTGCGTTTCAACGTGGTATGTGGAAAAAGTGCATGAAACGTGGGTTTCCCACACCTCATTCAGGTGTGAATTGGCCTTAAAACATTCTTACCCGTTTACTGGTAGCTAAACTTGTGGAAGTTGTAGAATTAGAGCAGTTAGGGGGGGCAGCTTAACATCCAATAATTGTCTTTACGGGGTGCCAAGGCCCAAGAGTCTGCTCTTGTTCCACGGTAGTCCACTATTCGAATAAACAGGCTGCAAACCAAAAGATGTTTAACTTCAGCCAAGGCTCACTTCCACACAAAGCTATCCCCCCCCCCCCCCCCCCCCAAGGTGTTTCAACCACAGCAGGGCACAATCATGGGTAGCCAACAACTATTGCTTTTAAAAAAAGAAATATGCAACAGCATTATTTGGCATTTTAGAGCTGCCATTTAGCATAACAAGACTAAGACCTCTTTCACATTGAGGCGTGGAGCCGCGGTGACGGTATAGCCGCGCTATTTAGCGCGGCTATACCGTCGTATTTACCGCAATATTCGGGCGCTAGCGGTGAGGTTTTAACCCCCGCTAGCGGCCAAAAAAAGAGTTAATACCGCCAGCGTTGCGGGCGGTATTACCGCGCTTTCCCATTGATTTTAATGGGAAGGCGCGGTATAGGAGCGGTGAACACACCGCTCCTATACCACGGTAAAGATGCGGCTAGCAGGACTTTTGGAGCGCTCCTGCTAGCCTTCGGGCTTTCACATCGAACACTACAGGGCCGGTTTTGTCATGCGGTATAGCTACCGCATGAAAAACGCCTCAATGTGAAAGGGGCCTTATTGTTTCCTACACACAATATCCAGGTAATACCACATTCATTTTGCAGAGTCCAGAGCCCAATAAAGGCTTGCTGGCATTTGCTATTCAAAAACTGACTGCAAGTCAAAGACTGGATGCAACAGCCTTACTCAGCACACATGAAAAACACACACGTTAATAGTGTCCCATGTCGCTCTGAGCTACAGAGTGTGCGGCCTACACTACCTGAGTGCTTCTGTCAGGGAATGAGCAGCCCTGAACGAGAAAGATTGTGCTACTGCCAAGAAGTGACTAAGATAGCTGCTACTAGAGCCAAGGCATGCTCACAAGCAAGCATTATTCTATGACAAAATGCAGGAATAATGTAAAGCATCAGAAATGTGCAGATTGGATATGCTACAGGAGGCCAGCTATGACCTAAGAGAGCTCCATAAATAAAAACGGAATAGAAAGGGGGGGCATGCCAAGCCATTTAATTCCTTCCGTGGCAAAGCTATATGCTTAAAGGTGAACTCAATCAGGGCCCAGTAAGAAGGGACTTCTGGGGTGTTGTACAATTCATGACCCATCCCTACAAAACATAACTGGGACTTTACCAGCTTCAGAAGCTGCGATGACGTGACCATAGCACACCCCGTCCTTATCTAGTAGATTTCAACTAGCATTACAGCACAATTCACAGCTGCCGGGAGAAAACAATTCACTGGATGAAATAAACGCGTTACCACTGAAATTGGCTGCCTCGGTCCTACAGATGGCTCTCGTCATTGGAGGTGCTAGATGACATCAAGAGATGCTTGTAGACATCTGTTCTTTGCCCAGCGGAGCACATTCATTGTATTTCACAAATTTACGTCAATTTCCTTTCATTTGGGAGAATGCAGCCCTTAAAGGCTATTGCTAAAAGTTACATGTGTTTTGCAGCCATGGGACAAAATCTGGGGAAAAGATCAATTATTGCACAGCAATTCCAGCTCGTAAAAACGTTGCCCCTTTATCAGCAATAAATATCTCGGCCTTATTTAGAAGTTTAATAAAGAGCAACTAAACCACGCGGCTTGTAAAGAAAAGGGAAGTAGGCCATTTGCCATCCGCAGTCATTAAAAACTACAACAATAAGTATGCTTACAGCAAAACTACTCAACTGTGAAATACATTCACTGTAGTATATTGTTAAACATTGAAGGTCATAACAAGGGAAACAGCAGATTGTTTTAAAGGCAAACTGCTGGTTCATTAAGTGCTCAGCACCGCGACTATGAGGGGCTCCTTTAGGGTAAAGAGGCACCGACGATTTAATTTGCTTTTCAAACATAAAAACAAAAAATTGCATTATTCCATAGAAGCGGTCACAGGACACTTCACCCAGAACACCATAGCATGGGCACATCTTTAAAGTGGAAGTCCACCTAAAAAAATGTATGTATGTATGTATGTATGTATGTATGTATGTATGTATGTATGTATGTATGTATGTATGTATATATATATATATATATATATATACACACACACACACACACACACATACATATGCAGCATCTACAAATACTGCAGCTGCTTAAAGCGGGAGTTCACCCATAAAACAATTTTTCCCCTTAGATGGATGCTCGTTTTGTCTAGGGCAGTGGTTCTCAACCTGGGGGTCGGGACCCCCTTGGGGGTCAAATGAGGATTTGCCAGGGTCCCCAAAACCTGGGCTGTTCCTGAAGCCTGTGACCGCCCACTCAGCCTCTTCACAGCCGCCCATTCAGTTCACGGCATAGCTGGGAGGCAGAGACTAGAGGTCAGCTGACTGGTGAGGAATGTGAAGTGGGAGGGGCTGGAGGAGACCCTATCTGCTTATTTCAGCATAGGTGTCACTGCTACGAGAAACCACAAAGTCGGAGACACAGTGAGTAACACTACCTGTGATTAGAGTTGCCTTTACAGTCCCCACTACAGTTCTCAGATCAGCAGATGACCTTAATCAAGAGCACCTAAGTTGGCTGATCCCAACTCCCCAGCAGCCCTGCCACTGATCCCAACTCCCCGCCAGCATTGCCACTGATCCCACACTCCCAACCAGGGAGTATGAGAAGGAATAAAAATAGAGAATATATGGAAGGGAGAGGAAAAGAGGGGGAGGAACAAAGAAAAAGGGAGAGAAAGAATAAGAGAAAGAACAAGAAAGACACCTAGAGAGGGATGGGGATAACAAACAAGAAATTAGGATAGAGAGAGGTAAAAGTGAAAGAAAGGAGAACAAAGAGAAAGAGTGGTACATCCTAAAATGTACTAAGGGGTTTTAATATTGTATGAGTGGAAGTGACTCAGGGAGCGCTAAATGTCTGTGGGTTAGGGGCGCAAATTACTTGTCTTGCCTTGGGAGCCAAAACACCTTACTGTTAGGGGTACCCACAACTTGGGAAATTTTATCAAGGGGTCACGGCACTAGACAGGTTGAGAACCACTGGTCTAGGGGAATCGGCTAGTTGTTTTAAAATATGAGCTGTACTTACCGTTTTCGAGATGCATCTTCTCCGTCGCTTCCGGGTATGGGTCTTCGGGAGTGGGCGTTCCTTCTTGATTGACAGTCTTCCGAGAGGCTTCCGACGGTCGCATCCATCGCGTCACTAGTAGCCGAACGTCGGTGCGGCTCTATACTGCGCCTGCGCACCGATGTTCGGCTTCTTTCGGAAAATCGTGACGCGATGGATGCGACCGTCGGAAGCCTCTCGGAAGACTGTCAATCAAAATAGGAACGCCCAGTCCCGCAGCCCATACCCGGAAGCGGTGGAGAAGATGCATCTCGTAAACGGTAAGTACAGCTCATATTTTAAAACAACTAGCCGATTCCCCTAGACAAAACGAGCATCCATCTAAGGGGAAAAAGTGTTATGTACGGGTGAACCCCCGCTTTAATAAATGGACACATACGTGTCCAGGGTGCCTGTGGTGTTAGCAGCCGAAGCCAAGCAATCGCTCGTCTCTCGGCTGCCCCCGTCGCTATCCTCGGTGAGGGAATCAGGAAGGGAGGCATTTCCCAGAAGACAGCAGGGGGACGGGGGACATGACGCCATTCCCAGAAGTGGGTGTAAATACTTGTATTATACAGGTATCTGCAGCACCCCCTTGAAAAGGTGCCAAATCTGACACCGGAGGGGGTTTCCGAAAAGCAGAGGTTCACTTTTTGTGTGCAAAACTTTTTTACTCATTTCGAATTTTATAACTGAGGGTTACCCCTGTAAGGTTTATTTTTGCCATCTTTGTCCTATTGGAGAGAGATGTTCCTTTACTTCCTGTCCCATAGCCAAACAGGAAGTGAGAGGAAATCTCTGTAAATTAAGGGAATCTCTTGGGGACCCCCAGATCACCATAACTAGTGTCCCTATTTTAAGATATCCCCTCTTATTACTTTCCTGGGGACAACACAAAATGTGGTCTTTTCTTTTACTTTCAATTCTAATGCCGCATACAGACGGTCGTTTTTTGTGATGAAAAAAAAATGACGTTTGAAGTGATGAAAAAAAACGACATTTTTGAAACTTCATTTTCAAAAACGATGTAGCATACACACCATCATTTTGAAAAATGATGAACAAAGTGACGGCACTCTAAAGGGGAAGTTCTATTCGCCTTGAGGCTGCTTTTAGCTGGTTACTTGTTAGTAAAAGATGATTCGTGCTTTTGTCTGTTACAGCGTGATGAATGTGCTTACTCCATTATGAATGGTAGTTTTACCTCCCGTCTCAAAACTTGCTTCTGGGCATGTGCGGGTTTAAAAACGTCGTTTTGCCCACACACACTATCATTTTCATTGACACAAAAAATGACATTTTGAAAAACGACACAAAAAATTCGAGCATGTTCGAATTTTTTTTTGGTCGTTTTTCTGAAGACATAAAACGACATTTTCCCCACACACTATCATTTTAAATGACATTTTCAAAAATGTCATTTTTTTTCCATCACAAAAAACGATCGTCTGTATGCGGCATAATAGTTAACAGGACAAATAGAGAGAGGATGAATCTCCCTAATGGGAGCACAGACACTCTATTCAGCACCACAGGCCTGAAGCCACCACACAGCTTCAGGCATCGCCGTTCCAATGCAGGCAACAGCCTTCAACTTTAACTCTTTTGCTGCCACTGCTGCAAAGATTATGGCAGAACAGAATCGATTTTAGCTAGCGGGTCATAGTCATTATGCCTCTAATTTACTTATCCTTTCCTTTTATGAGCGGACAGAGTGAGCGGACAGTATGAGGACTGCTTTGTCCATTCATAATGGAAGCGAACGTCAGTCACGCGCTAAAAAAAAAATATTACGCGCGCACACACACGCCACTGTACTAACTATCCAATGTTAGTCGGACGGTGTCCATTGAGCCAGCCCATGCAGCCCAATATTCTGCCCTTTAGTACTTTGTGTCCTCAAAGCAGACAGAGTAGAAGTCTGTACAAATAAACAGATGTCGTGGCTGTACGGATTTATCTGCACATACAAGCAGGTACATGCTTACAGGGAAGGATGAGTGGCCTTGGACGCAAATGGTCGGTGTCCAGGACTATTCATGTGCAACATCTCAGTTCTGCAGTTCTCCCTACACACACACACACAAAAGTTACACATTGTGGTAATGTAGGTGGTCACTAATGGCCCATTCGCATTAGCAGGCGCACATTCTGGTGTTTGACGTACACATGCACTGCAGTATACTGTTGCAACACATCAGTACTTTTTTTTTTTAATCACATTTAGGCTCTGTTCACATCCGAGCGATCCTAATTTCTGCGATTTTGCCCGAGATTCAAAATAGCGGGAAATCGTGGGACACCTGTGCTACCACTGTTACTTCCAATGGCACCCAGATTGTGACGCGATTGTCAGCCGACGAATCACAGGACACCGGTCACTCAAAAGAAGTACAAGAATGACAATGGTGGCAAAAAAATAAAAATCACACCACAGTTGGGTTGCCATTGGAAGTGACTGGCGTCCCATGATTTGCCACCATTTCGAAACGCAGGCAGAATCGTGGCAATTTCACCCGCGACTCAGATGTGAACGGAGCAACATGATACCACAATTGTTATAAAGTGTATGCCAGCATTATTTTATCATAACACATACCAGCGCAGTGCACATGTGGCACCTGTAGATCAGGAGTTACCACAACACATAGGTGGGAAGTCAACTTCTAGTTTTTTTAGCACAGTTACTTATATACAGTGACCTTGGTGTTGAGTTAGTTACTCACTTTAAGGTCATCACAGAGGACTTCCATCTTCAAATACAGAAAGGTTTCTTCACAGTAAGAGCTGTGAAAAGGACTCCCTCCAGAGGTGGTTTTGGCAAGCTCAGAAGATTTTGCCATTTTTTTTTTATGCCTGGATTCTTTCTTAAATATACATTATATAACTGGGTACTAACATTTATAGGTAAAGCTGATCCAGGAAAAATCCCATTGCTTCTCGGGGGATCAGGAAGGAATTTTTCCCCCTGCTGTAGCAAATATGATCATGCTCTGCTGGGGGTTTTTCACCTTCCTCTGAATCAACTGTGGGTGAGGGATTGTGTATCTAGGATTGTTTTTTTTTTTTTTTGGTTGAACTGGATGACTTGTGTCTTTTTTCAACCTGACTAACTAGGTATACCTGCAATGTTTGCCATTTCACAAAAAGGTTAAAATGTAATATTCACAAAGATTTGTGATTTATTAACCCAACGCAGTTATAGCTCTAGGAAAAAACGAGTGTTTGTATGCGCCAATAATAATAATAATAATAATAATAATAATAAGTGTATTTTTTTTATAGAAAATATAGTTTTGATAAACAATAGCATAATTCATCACAGTATCCAAGAAATTAGTAGCATTGTCCATTTATTCTTGGTCCTGTGCTTTCAGAAACTCTATGGTGGTGGTGGGGGGGGGGGGGGGGGGGGGAGTCTAGTGACCGGCTTCTGTTGAATGGTCTTGATTTACTATAAAAAAAATTTAAAAAAAAGCCAACCCACGTCCAGATTTTATTGGCAACGCTTAAAGTGGAGTTCCACCCAGGAAAAACACATTTGCCCAAAAATCATAAAAAAAATAAAATAAATAAATAAATAAATGTATACTCACCCGAAATACCTGTTGCTATGCGGAAGTTCATAATCTGCCTCTTCCGTAGCCGCGGTCCGTCTTCTCCTAGTGAATGGGGTGCGGTGCTTTCTGGGAACTGTGTGTGTTCTCAGAGAGCAGCCGCCCATTCACAAGTCGGCGCGAGACTCGCGCATGCGCAGTAGGAAATGGGCAGTGAAGCCGTAAGGCTTTACTGCCTGTTTCCCCTAGTGTGAATGGCGGTGCGGGACCTGCATCGATCGTGGGATTGGCATCGGGGGGGCCCATCAGCGCGGGCAAGTAGGACAGGTAAGTGTCCTTATTAAAAGTCAGCAGCTACACTGTTAGTAGCTGCTGACTTTAAAAAAAAAAAAAATTTGCGGGTGGAATCCCACTTTAAGGCTCCATGCACACTGAAGCTGATAAACTGCAGTTTATTGGTGTTTTGGCTTTTTTTTTTTTTTAAACCCATAAACTGAACTCTATGTTAGCCTATGTGCCCATGCACACCTGGGCGTTTTTTAGTGTTAATGAGCTTTGGAGTTTATTGGCTTTTTTCTGAACGCCCGAAATTTGCGTTTAAAGTGCAGTTTTTCGGCGGGAAAAAAAAAAACACAAAACACTGAAAAACTCTTAAAAACACTGGCGTTTTTTTAGCCATTGAAAAAAAAAAAGCTACACTGAAAAATGCTGATTAAAGCTATTGCAAAAACGCTAAAAAACGTTGAAAGGCTCCCTGCAAAACTACTGGCGTTTTTGTATAGCTTTTATCAGCTTCAGTGTGCATGGAGCCTTATTGAACAAGCTGAAGTTAGAAGCCGATTGACTACCATGCACAGCTGCAACAGATTTTGCACTCTCCAGTTTTAGTAAATCTCCCTCCCTGTGTTGATGCTGGGATCTGTCCGTATTTTTTTTTTCCAAATAAACAACGCATATACCCAGTTTTAGATATGTGGCGAGGGAGGAGTAGGTCCTAAAAGAGCATATTGTCTGACTGCATCTGAGGTTTGTTATGTGATGTACTATGTGCGAGCAAAAGGCAAGCAGGGACATATTTTGATTTATAAATTTAGTTAACCTCAGGAACATTTAGGACATTGCTAGCTGTTGTGCCCCCTGTTGTTTTATTTACTTACCGACATCTGTATGGGGACTATAAATCCCCTGTAAAAAGGGTGCCCCTCCCATATGACCCCTCTCATAGTTACTACCAACACTCACAAATGCATAGAGAAATCTTGGCTTGAAGCCCGTCTATGGACAAGCCTGTACAAAAATAACAGATCTGTGATCTCTGTAGGGATTTTGTAGTGCAGATGCATCACTTCGCAATCAGCTCAACACACAGAATAGACGAGGATGGACTCTACTACTGAAGCACAATAAAGCGCTATAGGAAGCTTAGAATTTAGAACATCCAGAGCTGTGGTCAGTTATGATTTTTTTTTTTAAACTACACAATTTATGGTGAAAAAAACAAAACACTTGCATTAAAACAATGTGGTTGTTTTTTTGCGATGTTTCCACTGAAGTTTCCCCTTCCGCCCAGTCTTAAAAACCCTGTGACAGAGGTTCAGACCTTTACCCAATCTGTCAGTTCATCCTTCTTAAAATAGAGCTGAAAGCAAAGAAATACAGGCATACCCCACTTTTAAGTACACAATGGGGTTTATTTACTAAAGCTGGAAAGCGCAAAATCAGGCTCACTTCTGCATAGAAACCAATGAGTTTCTAACCCCAGCTTGTTCAATTAAGCTTTGGTAATAAAACCTGGAAGCTTGTTGTTTTTTATGCAGAAGTGAGCCTGATTTTGCGCTTTCCAGCAATAGTAAATAAACCCCATTTTGTACTTAAAAGTGGGGTATGCCTGTAACTCAAGTAACGTTATGGTGGCCATACACACGTCAATAAATGATTGATCAGAAAATAAAAATCAATCTCTTCTGACTGAATGTGTTGAATATAGATAAATTGTTCCAATCGATATACCAAACACAGGGAAGTGGATTTGGACAGATAGTTAAAAGGTAAATCAATTTTAACTATAATCATAAATGAATTGGTCACATCTTTGTTTGCACTATGCAAGCTCACTGTAGCTGCTGACTTTTAATAAAGACACTTACCTGTCCTACTCGCCCGCGCCATACGGCTTCACTGCCCGTTTCCTACCTAATGTGCAAGTCTCGTGCCGACTTGTGAATGGGCGGCTGCTCTCTGGGATTACACACAGTTCCCAGAAAGCAGCACGCCCCATTCACTAGAAGGGGATGAAGAAGACAGACCGCGGTTACGGAAGAGACAGATTACGGACTTCCGCATAGCAACAGGTATTTCGGATGAGTATAATTATTTCCCCCCGGATTTTTTTGGCCAAAAAAATAAATTTCTGGGTGGAACTCCACTTTAAAAAAGTGACTGTGAAATCATATCTGACACTTGTCAGGCAAATTTATAAGAAGTCTTACCTGTAGGTACAGTGAATATCCCCTAAACACACACACACACACACACACACACACACACACACCATTTGGGAGATCACAACACAAGCAGCCGGTGATGTCAATGGCACATGCGCTACAGTTAGGGCAATTGTGCCCTGGTCATGATTGGCCATACACATGAACAAGTGTGATGTCATCACAGCCCGGCCATGCTGGAGCACATGGACCTGGCAGGAAGACCAGGTGAAAATGAAAGCATCTGCAGCAGTGACAGCATCATGAGATCATTTAAAAAAAAAAAAAAATTCTCTCAAAGTGCAGGTATGCGGGCATACTATTAACCTGCATCCCCCCCCCCCCCCCCCCCCCAAAGACTACCGCTTTAAATCGGTCAATGACAAACCAGCTCAGTTAAAAAGAGTATGTAAACCCCAACAATGAATGTTTCTATTTTTTTTTTCCTTTTGGTCTGTTAAATATACTGCTGAAAGCATTTTGCGATATTTTAAAGTGTAATCCCCCCCCCCCTTGAGCCTACCAGAAATGTAGTGAGCAAACATCTTCCTGTACACTCTGCTGCATGGTTATATAGTCCTACCACCTTCTGTCCTATGGCAACGTGGCTTCTCAGTAGATACAGTAACCGTGAGTGTTGTCACCCTAGGGGAGGCAAGGGTAACATATTATGGGGGGGGGGGGGATTAAGGAAAGAAACTGAATGCAGCCACCATATCCAAAAGGTCTAGTGAATTGCAGCAGATTCAGGTTTGCTCTTGGTTTAGGTACAATTTAAAAGGAGAAGTACATCCAAAGCTCATTTGGCTGTACTTCTATTGATCACAGGAATTTGTTGTGAACTCTCTTCAGCAGACAGAGGCTGTCGTCCCAGATTCAGTCCAGGCTCGGGCAAGATTGTGACAATAATGACAGGATCCATCCACAACCCTTGACCGGCACCTGGCTCAGCCTCTCAGGGAGCCTGAACCTGACGCTCCCACTCCCTTCACAGCCCAGTGCTTCAGTTAGAGCACACGAGGGGGGGGGGGGGAGGGGTCAGAGCAGACAGCGGTGATTGACCGTGACCAGCTCTCTGCTCATGGAGCTCTGAGAACCAAGTGATGATCTTTGGATTGCTCGGCTCTCAATCTTAGACCTAATAATAAATATATATATAATAATAATAATAATAATAATAATAATAATAATAATAATAATACGGAACTTCTCTTTTAAACCTGAATTTATGACTAAAGGATGCAATATGCCATCAGACTCTATAGTGTTAGAAATAAAGGCAGAGGGGGGGTTGGTGTATTATTATCTCTCTAGCTGGTTTGTAAATTACTGTTGGGCTTGCAGCCAGCTGTAGTATTCTAGTCTTAACCTTCCTGAATAGTAATTGAAGCAAAAATAACCTTTGACATGTTCTCAGAATTTCAGACAATACGTTCTTTTCTACCCCGAGATGTCATTCATTAAAAAGGTGGAACAAAGACAATGCAGCGCCGGAATATGACAAGCTCTCCAAGTTCCAAGGACAACTGTTGCTTTCAGTGAGCAGATATCCTACATGATTCTCTATGACCGAGATTCACCAACAAAACTTTCTATAAAAGAAGGAATGGACTTTGGAGGTTTTAACAGAACTTTTACCTTCTATAACAAGTGGATTAAGCTTGTCATGACCTTCCAATGACAAAGCTGGAAATGGTCAGGTTGAACAACATTTTATACTAAAGAATTGACCTGTTCTACTTATTCCAACTACAGAAGTGCAATACCATTAGTGAACACAAGGGGCAGAATAGTGACAGCACAAAGGGACCATCACCACAGGGCATGTTCAGCAGGATAAAAACTGAAGCCAATCCCACCATTTATTTTATTGCAATTCTATTATGTGTACAAATCACAGTATTGAGAGATACGTTTTGTACAGGTTATCAACCTTTAGGGCTACACTTGCTTCAAAACAAGGCTTCGGACAGGCTTTTTTAAAGCGCTCTGAACGCCAGTCACTACATAAAATGGCCAGCTTGCACCTTGCTTTGCTTCAAAAATTATACCGCATGTAGCTTTAGTTGTGCTTCAAAGCCTCCATAGAACTCTATGGCAAAGCTTACTTGAAGCACCAGCAGCTTTGGAGAAATTGCAGGTAACACACACACACACACACACACACACCATCTGCCAAGCTTCAAAAAGAGAATCACCAAGGCTTTATCGAAGCACCACCGAAGCATAAAAAAAAAAAAAAAAACACATCATGAAAGCTTGTTGAAGTTGTAGGCGCTTTACTGTGTGTTGAAGCACGTGTAAAGGAGCCCTAAAAGTCAAAATCCAGGTATGAACATTTTTGATAATTGGTCCAAGCTGGAACAAAGTAACTTAAAGGGTCACTAAAGGAAAAACTTTTTTTAGCTGAAATGACTGTTTACAGGGCATAGAGACATAATAGTTAACTGATTCCTTTTAAAAATGATTAAAAATAGATAAAAAAAACAATCATATAATGTGCCTGCAGTGTAGTTTCGTTTTTGCTGTTGTTTGCTGGTTCTCTGATGTACAGAGAGCCACTAGAGGGCAGTCAGCCAATAGAGAGCAGTGATACTTTGTCTAAAACTCCTCAGTACCAATCCAGTTTTGTTTTACACACAGTAATCACACCTCCTTGATTAGTGACCACCGTGAGAAATCTCCCAGTACTGTGGTTATCAGGAAACAGGCAACCAGGAAGTGTCCAGAACAGAGAGGATTTACAGCAACATGAAAGCAAAAACGAACAATGAGGACATGAAACCAGGACTGCAGTAAGGTAAAGGAAGCTATTTAGCTAAAAAAAAAAATTCCTTTAGTGACTCTTTAAGAATGAATATGTCATAGCTGATCCTATCTATGTGGGATCCCAGAATAAGATCCCGTTCACACAGCGATCCAACCAGGTTCTCCTGTCAGTTTTCTGCTCACTCACGAGGACTGCTGTAGTAGCAGCGACTACTACAGTGATTTTCGCCTTCCACAGGGATCACCCAGGTATGAAATATGCAAAATATCCAAAACCAGGACTTAACCTTTCAAGTGGATGTAAACCCAACATTTTTATTTATCTGTTGATGTCACAACGTAGAGAATAAGATTTCCTATCATCTGTGCCCAGTCTTGCCACACAGAGTTAATCCAGCTCTGATCAATCCTCTTTGAGCCCTGGTTCACACTGGGTACGATTTGGAACGATTTGAGATGCGATTTGACATGTCAAATCGCATCTCAAATCGGCAGCAATTGTCGGCAATGGCACTGTCCTAATCAGTGCGACGCCGCATCTGCGATTTCAAAAAGTAGTTCCTGTACTACTTTTTGCGATTTCGGGCCCGATTTACAGTAAATTGCGGCCGAAATCGTGGCAAAATCGCAGCCGCAAAATCGTGCATTTTACCGCGATTTTGAATTCGCAGCAGTGTGAACCTAGGCTTATAGTCCTTTCCGTCCCCTTGCTTTGAGTGACATACATTACCTCTCACAATGAACTGTGGATCACCCCCCATATTATGATAAACATCCAGGAATGTGAATGTGTCCAAGCTAGTGCACGAGATATGTAAAAACCCTGTCACTCGAAGCAAGGAGACGGAAAGGACTTTATTTAGACAGGTTTTTATCTGGAAGTCTGTTAATTTTCACTGAACAATAAAAGTGGATTGCTCAGAGCTGGATTAACTATGTGTGGCAAGACTGGGCACAGATGATAGGAAATCTTATTCTCTACATTGTGACATAAAAAAAAAAATTGGGGTTTACATCCACTTTAAGTGACAAAATTAAATCAGAACTAAAGTTGAAAAATAACGGGAAACAGGCAGACTCTTATTGCAGAAGACACATGTAATGTCTTAGAGGAAGTAAACCCTCTCTTTTTTTTTTTTTTTTTAAACGCCCCGCAGTGCAAAAGCATAATGAGCTAGTATGCATAGTATACTAGCTCATTATGAAGTACTTACCTGAGATCGAAGCCCCCGCTAAGGTGCTCGGTCACCACCTCCGTCTGCGCCATCTCGCCACGATTCACTTCCGCATATCGCGACTCCGGCAATGTGACTGGCCGGAGCCACGATGATGTCACTCCCGCACATGCACCTCCGCTAACGGCATGATCGCAGTTAGTAACGGCACGCTCAGTGCGTCGTAGATATCTGTGTCTTTCTTTTGCAAATATCTCCTAAACTGTATAGGTTTAGGAGATATTTCTTGCACCTACAGGTAAGCCTTACCTGTAGGTTAAAGTGGTTGAAATGGGTTTACAACCACTTTAAATACACTTGCTTACCTGTTTGCAGTCCTCTGTAGAATGAACACTGAGCTGCACATGCACAGCTCAGTTTACATCTAGGCACAGTGCCTGTGCTGGAATGACTGCAATACTGCACATGCATGAAATAAGGTCATCCCATGCTCTACAATCAAGATGGCCAAAGACAGACACCTGGAGCCAGCAAGGGACATCATGGGCATTGGACGGTTGGAACAATAAGGGGCAAGTATTTTTTACCTTTAGTTCCACTTTAATAAACCCTGGGTCCTTCTCTACTCATACCTGTGAGAATCACCTCACCAGATCCGAATACATAGTAGTCACCATTCACAGGAAAGTACCCCTGGTTATGAGCCCAAATACGGGAGGGGGGGTCTCAAAATATTCTTATGGGGAAAATGGGGGCAGCTGAGCATGTTCACACCACACAGAAAACAAACACTCTGCATGTGTTTAAACCGTTGTAACTTTTTCCCCTGTACAGGCCACATCAAGGATCATACATTTTACTATGCATTTTTGTGGCTTGTGAAGGAATGCTCTATTTTTATTCTACACAGCTGTAAAACTATTGTGTTTCTGTGTATCCTTGTGTTGATCAGCGGACGTTGGTGTGAATGAGCCCTTAAAAAGGGAACCAGTGCAGTTTATGTAAGTCATTTTAAAATGACTCTTGTACAAGCTTACTTTAAGGAAGGTTTAAATTTGTCCCTTTATTCCGTTTTATATACTTTGTCAGAACGGACTTTTCAGCTTAAAAGCAAAAACGAAACCCTCCTATCATTTGCAGTAGAAATGCACCGACATTTCGGAGGCTGAAACATCAGCTAAAAAAGGTGGACATTTTACACACACACACACACACACACACACACACACACACACACACACACACACACACACACACACACACAGGGTATATACATTTGAGTATAAGCCGAGTTATTCAGCAAATTTTTGTTGTGCTGAAAATGCCCCCCTCGGCTTATACTTGAGTGACCTTTTTTGCGCCTGATCTCCCGGACTTTGGGGACCCGGTACCGGCCATAGGTGCTCCCAGACCCCACATGAAGCCCCCCCCCCCTCTACAAGTGTGCAAAGTTTGTTGTCCGAAGGACCCACGGCCGGGGAGCACCAATTTTTCAAAGCCGGGCACCCCTTCCATAGACTCCAATGTTAAACAGTAATTTCTCCGGAGAAATTGGGGCCCAGTACCAGCCGGTCAAAAGGTCCCCTTGACCCGGAACTTGGCACACATGTAGCCCCATTTCTCCTCTACAAGTGTCCCCCCCCCCCCCCCCTTTTTAAGGGGTGATCTGCCCAGTAACACACTGTCTCAGCCTTAGTTCACACTTATGTGCGGGAAAACATGTTCGATTTATTTATTTTAAAGTGGGTTCCTGCACCCGCAGCCAAAATGCACTTCTCTTTAGTAGATGAATGGGGGGGTTTATAAAAAAAATTAATGGCACCTTCATGCATTAGTAATATCCAGCATGTCTCTGGGTGCTGCTGCACAATGTGGTTCCATGCAGCTGCCCAGTGGGTGCATTTTGGAAAAAGGGTCAGAGACTTCCCCCCAGTGTTTCCCAGAGGTACAGCAGCCCATTCAAATGAATAAACTGCTGTGCCGATGCAAATAAACTCAGAAATGTGAAGAGAGACTTTGTTGCCTCTCCAGTGAAGTGGAGAAGAAGCAACAGACACACCTCTGGAAAGCAGCATTGTAAATCTGGGGAGAGGGCAGTGCTGGGCACACTAGCAGATTTAAATGCACTTGGCTAACAAACTGAAGCTGAACAGCTAACACTTTTTAAGCAGTTACAGCAATGTTTTGCCCTTTTCAGATAAAGGATTTACATAATAAAATGCTGATCACTGAAGGCACTCCTGGTAAATGGCCTGGCTCAACCCTCTGACACTTTGGACAGCTTTGTCTATTAGAGAAAGCTGAAGAAAAAAAAAAAAAAAAAAAAAAAAAATTACTGGCTGGATCACCAGGTGAAAATAAACAAAAGCCCAAGGCCCCTGTCACAATACTGCGACTTCAAAGTTGAACAATTTTTGCTGCGATTTCAGGGAATGCCTGTGTAACTGGCATCAAAGTCGGACCAAAGTAGTGCAGGGACTACTTTGAAGTCGGCATGACTTGAAGTCGCACTAATACTAGTCAGACTCCTGGCGTGGATATACCGGGGCTTAGAGCAGGAGATTGCCATGGTCCAGGTCAGCGGGACGGGGGGGGGGGGGGGGGGCAGTTATGTGCCGGATTCACACTGTGGCTCACACCAGGGGTCCGGTCCGTGTTGGTTCACCAGTTCAGGTCCGACTTCAGCCCGAATTTTGGGCTGAAATTGAACCTAAAACGCACCAAAATGGCATGCGTTTTTCCCAGCACACCGCACTGGACCCGCTGCGGAGATATGTGAACCGGCTCCATAGACAGCCGGTCACATTCTCCTGCTATGTGAATTAAATGCGGTGAAACGCTCATTCAATTCGCATACGCGTGAACCCGGCCTAAAGGTGAACTTACACTTTAAGGTGTTTTTGATATGGTATGTGAGAAGTGTCAGAACTGGCAAGAGTGGTTAAAGAGCGGGTAGGCTATACTCTGTCTGCAACTCAAGGTTTTATTTACAAATTAATTTTGTGAAAAGTGGATCATTAAAAAAAAAAAAAGAAGAGGATTTTCCCCTTTAGAACAAATTCTACTAATGTTGCACATGTACATGGTGTTAAGTGTTAATGCATTCTACCGACATACACTATATATATATATATATATATATATATATATATATATATATATATATAAAAAAAAAATAACCGTTTTCCTTCTCATTGGACTACAATTTATGTGCATAAATTGTACACATAGCTCCTCTCTAAACATTTGTATTGCCTCTAAACACCTTTGTGTCAAAAAAAAAAAAAAAAAAAAAAAACACACACACACACAAACACATCTAAGGCTGCATTCACACCTAGGCGTAGGCGATTTGCGGCGTTTTTCCCCGCTATTTGCCGTAAAAACACACATCGTTTTTCCCCACGGTTTTGTACAGGTCATTGGCATCAATTTAAAACGCCCAAGCCGCCCGATTCGCGCGTCAAAAAAGGGTCCGGGACTTGTTTGAAATTCAGGCGTTCGGCGTTGGAGATGTGAACCATCTCCATAGAGAATAATGTTATTTTTCCCCTCTAGCGTCTTTGAGCGTCGCGCTTCAGGCGACAAAACGCTCAGGTGTGAATGCAGCCTAACAGTGGCATTTTGTCTGCCTGTGTGTACGAGTCCTAAAAATATCTCTTGGATACAGCGCTAAAACATCTCACCAATAGGGACTCTCAACCATTCAGAGGACCCCTTGAAATCGTTTTCCGGTCTCAGGGAACCCTCTGCTATAAAATGACTATATGTACAACTCGTGATAGATTGGTGCGATGGTCGGCAGGAAGGATACTCCTTACACTTGTGGTCATTGGGAAGAAGGATCCTCTTATAGATAGATACAAAGTATCAATGGTGTCATTGGGAACTTATCTGAGAGGTGGAAATGTTTCATTACTCAAGAAAGCTCTAATGACCCCGGGAGGAATCCCCAACCAGCTCGGGAGGAATCCCCAACCAGCTCGGGAGGATAGCCCCCCCCATGGAACCCTGGTTGAAAAAGCCTAATCTAATAGAAGACACTTATTACAGGGATGGTCCCATATTTTGAAACAAATACAGTAAAAATAGTTATATCTGTTTACAAACATGCTCCTAGGATACAAAAACAAGGTGAAAAAAAAAAAAAAATCATTGTGAATCTTACCCAAAAGTGCGCATGGCAATTAACCATCATAGTTCTTTCAATGAGTTCATCTGGGCACTCGAGGAGATGGTGTCCGGAGACCACGCCGGCGTTATTGAGCAGCAGAAAGACATCGCCGACTTCCCGTCGCACCTTTTCGGCCGTGGCGTAGACGCTCTCTCGCTTGCCTACATCACAAGTGTATGTATAGACCTGGAGATTGGAGCTCGGCAGCACCTCTTCCTCAACATGATTTCCTGCTGTAATAAGAAGAAGAAAGAACACGGGGTAAGTCCGGGTAACAATTCAGCGTTTTCATAGCATTTTTATTTTTTGCCCATTTTTAAGCTCGAGAGTTTTTGATTTAACCAATGCAGAACTAGTTACTAGGAGGAAGAGGAGACGGTTGTGAACATTAAATTATACGTTTTTCAGGCGCTCCCATTGAAGTCTCTTGGGGCCAAAAACACGCGATTGCGCCCCCAGGAAATTTCTGTACTTTTTAGAAGTGTTGAGCGACAGTAGGACTCCCAGATGTGAACGGGCACAATAAGATGGAAACCTCATTGAGCTTAGCCAAACACTATACAATTAGATTGTACAATGCAATATAAAAAAAAAAAAAAAAAAAAAAAAAAAAGAAGAAGAAGGACAATCCAACAAATCTGTACCTAATCAGGCAGGTCCTGCAATACTTGTTGGTAGATCTATAGGAGATTGTACAGTCGGGTTGTGTAGTGTATGGCCAGCTTACACGTACAATATATGAGGGAGATCCAGATTGTCTTCTGGTAGGAAGCATATTAATCCATTGCTGTACCAGCGTTCATTCATCAAAGCTACTACACTATTTACTTTAGTAGAGCACTGCTCATTTCTCCAATGATGTCATCTGGACGGGCGCATGGATGATAAACGCACAGCTTTAAACATTACACCAACAACAGATGTAGCGGGCATTTATTTATGCAAAAAGGAACGGGATGTCGTCCAAAACAAACTGGAACTGTACTTTGATCAGATAGAAGACAATACGCAGCCAAACCGAGTGTTGTGTAATGTATGAGCAGAGCCGGGTAATGGATCTTGTACTGTACATCAGAAAAGAGATTAACCGTTTAGGAATGCAGGCGTCCCAGCCAGCGCGGCGTACACCGGCAATTCACCAATCAGCATCAGTAATGGAGAATTTACACCCTGGCTGTGTCTGCTCTGCATGGCATTACATATGAAGATAATGTACCCTGGGTACAGTCCCACGCCATACACCTCCCGTCTACCCCCAGGCACAGTCCCCACGCCATACACCTCCCGGGTACAGTCCCCATGCCATACACCTCCCGTCTACCCCCGGGCACAGTCCCACGCCATACACCTCCATTCTACCCCCGGGCACAGTCCCCACGCCATACACCTCCCCTTCTACCCCCGGGCACAGTCCCCACGCCATACACCTCCCGGGCACAGTCCCCACGCCATACACCTCCCGGGCACAGTCCCACTACATCTGCTGAGCTCGGTATAAACATTACACTTTACTGCTGGGAAGATCCCAGAAGTCTATGTTTTAGAATACAGCTGACACCCAACATCATGTGAGCGGCTTTCATGGCAATGTGTGTACCGGGATCCGAAAAAACACCTGCTGGGGTTTATATAGGACTAAATCTTACAGTCTGAAATCATTTATACAACCATACTGTATATAAACTGGTGGGGGTCAAAGCCACCCCCCCCCCCCTCATTATTCAAAGTAAAACATGTCTGTACCGTCATATACAGGGCTGACCAATCATTGTGGGACTCTGGATCATCAGACTGACATTCCTGTACATTACACATACAGATCAGACCCTGCAATGTACTATAGAAGGGACTACACCGGGAACTGCGACAGTGTACAGGTCCTGGAGCCAGGGACCTCTGCAGAGCAAAACGGTATACCTGATTCTAGAGATCGCCAATATTATCCCATTAGATGTCCCCCATCGCTAGTCCTGACCCTAGATGTCCCCCATCGCTAGTCCTGACCCTAGATGTCCCCCATCGCTAGTCCTGACCCTAGATGTCCCCCATCACTAGTCCTGACCCTAGATGTCCCCCATCACTAGTCCTGACCCTAGATGTCCCCCATCGCTAGTCCTGACCCTAGATGTCCCCCATCACTAGTCCTGACCCTAGATGTCCCCCATCACTAGTCCTGACCCTAGATGTCCCCCATCGCTAGTCCTGACCCTAGATGTCCCCCATCACTAGTCCTGACCCTAGATGTCCCCACCACTAGTCCTGACCCTAGATGTCCCCCATCACTAGTCCTGACCCTAGATGTCCTATCATTAATCCCCCAGATCCTAGCTGTCCAATTCTTAGTCCTGATGCTTGATGTCCTCATTATTATTAGTCCTGACCCTAGCTGTCCCATCACTAGTCCTGATTTCAGATGTCCCCATCATTATTATTAGTCCTAACCCTAGCTGTCCCATCATTAGTCCCAATCTGAGATGTCCCATTAATCTTTCTGATCCTATACATCCCATTATTATACAAAATCCCCCCTCAATTCCTTCTGACCCCAGATGACCCCCATTTTTAGTCCCAATCCTAGCTTTCCCCATTATTATTATTAATCACAATCCTAGACGTTTCTTAGTCCTGATCCAGCATGTCATTATTCTTACTGATCCTAGATGTCCTTGTTATTAGTCCCGCAAGAGCTGTCCCAAGTATTCCTCCTGATCCTACCTGTCCCCGTTATCATTAGTCCTGATACTAGCTGTCCCATCATTATTCCCAATTCTAGATGTCCCTCGTTTTTAGTCCTGGTCCAACATGTCATTATCAGTCCTGATCTTGGCTGTCCCATCATTACAGATGTCCCCATTCTTAGTCCTGGTCCAAAATGTCCCCATTGTTCTTCCTGATCCTGGCTGTATCATCATTACATATATCCCTATTATTCTTCCTGATCCAAAATGTCCCCATTATGCCTCCTGATCCCAAATGTCCTCATTATTATCAGTCCTGATCCTGGCTGTCCCATCATTACAGATGTCCCCCCCATTCTCAGTCCTGACCTAACATGTCCCAATTGTTCTACCTGATCCTAGCTATTCTATTAATGGTCCTGATCCCAGATGTCCCACCATCCCTTCTGACCCCAGATGTCCCACCATCCCTTCTGACCCCAGATGTCCCACCATCCCTTCTGACCCCAGATGTCCCACCATCCCTTCTGACCCCAGATGTCCCACCATCCCTTCTGATCCCAGATGTCCCACCACCACCATCCCTTCTGACCCCAGATGTCCCCATTATTAGTCTCAATCCTAGATGTCCCACCATCCCTTCTGATCCCAGATGTCCCGTTCTTATATCCTGGTCCAACATGTCCCCATTATGCCTCCTGATCCCAAATGTCCTCATCCAGTCCTGACCCTAGATGTTCTAGGATTACAGAGTGCTGCCCATACAGGGATGTCTCTAGGATGGTCGGGGTGTAGATGGACAGTTGGTGTCATGGAGGGATCTCTCCTACATGTACAATCCGATCGGTGCTGGGGGAAGAGTTGGTGAAAGTTTACAGCGGAGACCGGTGTGTGTGTGAAGTGATCGGTGTGTGTATGAAGTGATCGGTGCAGTGATCGGTGTGTGTGACTCACCCCTGAGGGCGTCCTCAGCCTGGAGGTCCCGGTAGATGTTTCGGACCATGCCAGCCGTCTCCTCGTTGCTGTCGGTGTTGATGTCCCATAGGACGAGCTGTGCCCGGCGGCGGGCGAACTCCAGAGCGAAGAGGCGCCCGAGGCCGCTCCCTGCACCGGTGATCAGACACACCTGGCCGGTCACACTCTTCTCCTTGGGTCGGACCAGCCACTTGGCTCCGGCCACCACGAAGGCCCACAGGACCTTGAAAGTGACGAGGAAGAACTCCAGTACGATGTTCATAGTCCCGGTGCGGTGGGTGTCGGAGGACAGGTGGGTGTCGGAGAAGTGCCGGCTGTTGTCAGAGGACGAGTAGCGGTAGGTGTCGGTTTGAAGTCAGTACTCGGAGATCCTCACACTCCCTCTACCCATGTCCCGTCCGCTGTGCTGTATACCGGGAAGTACCGTCTCCTCCCGTCTGACCAATGAGGAGTGATGTCCCGGGGATAGAGGCTGCAGAGATGGGGGCCCGTACACTGCATGTTGTGGCCCCGGGATCGCACTATATACCCGGCACCGGGACTCCGCACAGCCCCGCCCGCTACATCCCGCACACACTCAGCGTACAGGGGGGCGGGGCGTACGGGGGAGGAACAACGCCAAAACTCCGCGCTAACTCCGCCCAAAACTTCACATGCCGCCGGGGGGGGGAGGAGCCCTGCTCAACTCTGCGCTAACTCCGCCCACAATTCACACTCCGCTACTGCCGTCACATACACCGATCAGTCAGAACATAATGACCGCTGACAGCTTTACTCACTACTAGCTTACCCGGGAGCCTGCAATTCCTATATCTGCTCTTTCACAGAACATGGACATGTAATCGTTTTATTACATATAAACTGCTAAATACCTTTTCTCATCAGAACTAAATAGAAGTCGTGTGACTTCTATCAGTGTCTGGTTAAAGCTGAGGTCCGGCGGTGAACAAAAAAAATTAAAAGTCAGTGGCTACAAAAAACTGTAGCTGCCAACTTTTAATAAGCACACTTGCCTGTCCAGGTTGCCGCCCAAGGCCGATCCATCCCTCGGACTACATCCCGGCGCTGCCATTCTCACTAAAGGTAATAGGCAGTGGAGCCTTGCGGCTTCACTGCCCGTTTCCTACTGTGGATGCAGCATCTGTCCCCCGACGCCTCTGCACTGAGAGCTCTCAGTGGCTGTCCCAGGCTCTCGGTGGCTGTCTCAGGCTCTCATTGGCTGTTTTAGGCTCTCAGTGGCTGTCTCGGGCTTTCGGTGGCTGTCTCAGTCTCTCAGTGGCTGTCTCAGGCTCTCGGTGGCTGTCTCAGGATCTCGCTCTCAGTGGCTGTCTCAGGCTCTCAGTGGCTGTTTTAGGCTCTCGGTGGCTGTCTCAGGCTCTCGGTGGCTGTCTCAGGCTCTTGTGGCTGTCTTAGGCTCTCAGTGGCTGTCTCAGGCTCTCATTGGCTGTTTTAGGCTCTCAGTGGCTGTCTCAGGCTTTCGTTGGCTGTCTCAGTCTCTCAGTGGCTGTCACAGGCTCTCGGTGGCTGTCTCAGGCTCTCGCTCTCAGTGGCTGTCTCAGGCTCTCAGTGGCTGTTTTAGGCTCTCGGTGGCTGTCTCAGGCTCTCGGTGGCTGTCTCAGGCTCTTGTGGCTGTCTTAGGCTCTCAGTGGCTGTCTCAGGCTCTCATTGGCTGTTTTAGGCTCTCAGTGGCTGTCTCAGGCTTTCGTTGGCTGTCTCAGTCTCTCAGTGGCTGTCACAGGCTCTCGGTGGCTGTCTCAGGCTCTCGCTCTCAGTGGCTGTCTCAGGCTCTCAGTGGCTGTTTTAGGCTCTCGGTGGCTGTCAAAGGCTTTCGGTGGCTGTCTCAGGCTCTCAGTGGCTGTCTCAGGCTCTCAGTGGCTCACTGAGAGGCTGAACCATGTGCCGGTCCAGAGATCTAGACAGATCCTGGTCGTAATGACGTGGGCCCTGGTCTGGACAGACTTCAGACTGCTTTCTTCTGAAAATGGGTCACAGGAGTGCAAAACAAACTGCACTCCTATGATCCATAGGAGAAATACAGCCAAATGGGCTTTAAAGTGGAGGTCCACCCCAAAAAAAAAAAAAAAATAGCCAAAAAGGCTAAAAAGATGTGGAAAAAAATCATTTTTTTTAAAATTTACACTGTACTTACCAGAAATGGCTGTTACTAGGCAGGTCTTCCTAATCTGTCCCTTCCTTGTCCGCGGTGCTCCTCGGTCTCGTCTTCCTCGCGTTGTCTTCTGGGGAATGGGGCGCGCTGACTTCTGGAAACTGTGTGTCTCCCAAATGTCAGCTGCCCATTCAGATTGTTCAGTTCTCGGGTAGAGGCAGCGGGGGACAGCTGCAGCTGGGATCGGTGCTGCAACCATTTGTATATATATATATATATATATATATATATATATATATATATATATTTTTTTTTTTTTTTTTTTTTTTTGTATAAATCTATGTTTGTCCCAAGCATATTTGATTATTACTATGTTTATTGTATACTTGTTTGTATTATTCAGAAAACACTATACATATATAGCAACCTGCCATAGCAAGTGAAGGCTTACACATTGGGCTGTGAATGGTAGGGGCCAGGGCTGGACTGGGACAGAAATTTGGCCCTGGACTTCATCCAGACTGGCCCACTTTGACAGGTCTCTCCCATGGGGGCCGGACAACTCCCGCACCCCCTGGCCACCCAAGCCCCCTCTCCCCCTTCACTAGCCACTAGCCGTTCTACTTTATTAGAGTAGAACGGCTAGTGCTGGTACTCTTATGGGCAGTACCAGTGGGGAAGCTAGACTTTTTTTCACCCGGGGCAAAGAATCAGTTCGGTGCCCCCCCTTATGGGACAAGATTAGGCAGAAGGGAGAAACTCCCAGGCCATAGCTGTTGGGTCAGCTGTCTGTCCCCTCCCCCATGCTCCTCTGTTGTCCCCCTGATTCTTTGTTCCCCCCAGGTGAGCGCTGCGGGGAGGGAGAGGAGGTGAGCGCTGCGGGAAGGGAGAGACAGAGGAGCGGAGGGGGGCGACGGGCCACTGTCACTGAAGACGGCCCACTGAGCCATCGGCCCACCGGGAAACTCCCTGTAGTCCCAATGGCCAGTCCATCCCTGGTAGGGGCAAGGCATAGCTCCAGTTCAGGGCACAATTCAAGTCATCTAGGTGGTCCCTGGTTATACTTTTGGGGGATTTAGAACAGAACGGTGTATATGGTGCCTGTACAATGTGTGCAGTCATTTATTGCCCATAGACATAGCGATTGGAATATACCACGTAGGCACAATGTGATCAGCCTCAGGGTAGCAAATCTCCAGAGTGATACAGAGCACTCCATAAACATGCAAAATCCAATCTGCCAATCAAGAAAGTTTATGTCATTGGAGGGTAGAGGAAGGAGGAGAGCAGACTTTTCTGGCACCGCTTATCTTGGCTGGAAACAATGGCAATCGGGACAGGTTTCCTAACCCCTTCAACAATGTTTCCCCTGTCAGCTTGCAGGTATCTGCCTGCTACCATTGCCATGGGATTGTCCGTGATCTCATGTCTGTGGACTGTTATAGGTCATATTCACACATGCTAATAGGGCCATAGATGTCGGAGGCCCATTGGACTGTCTGCCCCTGTGGGTGTTGTGGACATCTAAATACATTAAAGTGGAACTTCAGTCATTTTTTCATTTTTCCATTTATTAAATCTTCTGCCCTTGTTGTTTTAACTTTGGATCGTAAAACGTTTTTTTTTTTTCTGCCAGTAAATACCTTATACAGCACACTTCCTGTTTCTTGTCTTGTAAAAAGCCAAGGCTTAGGATATCATGCACAGCTCTCTGTCTCACTCTTGTGTCATAAGAGGGCCAATGAGAGCTGCAGAGCTTGAGGCGTGCCTCTGTGTGTCTGTGTAAATCCAGTAAGTGAACAGGCAGCAGCTTCAGCTACCCACAGTAAAAATGTCTGCAGTAAAGTAAAGAGAGATTTCTGCAGCATATTTGGCAAGTACAGAATCACAGTCTATATAAAATAATATGCAAAGTGGTTGGAGGGAAGCTTCAGAATAGCAATGATGTTTTTATTAGATAAGGCTGACCTGTAGGTGCCTGAAATATCTCCTAAACCGAAACCTCGGTAGACATCGGTGCAGGCGCACTTTAGCAACGGCGATCGAGCAGCTCCAAAGAGATACCGTGCTGTGACTGGCGGCGCATGCGCCGGAGCCGCGATACCCAGAAATAACCCCCGGGAAAGATGTCGGCCGCCCAATCGGTGTACGAGAACGGCTGCGGGGGCTTAGATCGGAGGTGAGTATTACATAATGAGCTAATATGCTATGCATACTAGCTCATTGTGCCTTTGTCTTGCAGGGTTTTTTTTTTTGTGCCTTTACTTCCACCCAAAAATGGAACTTCCGTTTTCGTTACCCACCCTCCCTCCCTCCGGTGTCACATTTGGCACCTTTCAGGGGGGTATACCCACTTCCGGGAATACTCTCGTGCAGCAGCTCCGCCCCTACACGCACCCCCCTGTGTCTTCTGTGAAACACACTGTTCCCAGGAGAGAGCAGGGACCAGTGACGGCGCGCGTGCGCTACTCGCACATGCGCAGTAGTGAACCGGGCAGTGAAGCCGCAACGCTTCACTTCCCGATTCCCTCACAGAGGATGGCGGCAGCTGCCGACATCGCGGACGCGCAGGACAGGTAAGTGTCCACATTTTAAAAGTCAGCAGCTGCAGTATTTATAGCTGAAAAACTGTCGGAACCTCGGCTTTAACCAGCATTGGAGATTCCTCCATTGACGCTGTTCAGGGTGCTGAACAGCGGAGGTCGCTCTTTCGCTCAGCATGGGCACCATTCAGAGAACACTTTGGGCCAGATTCTCAAAAGAGATACGACTGCTTATCTCCAGATACGCCGTCGTATCTCTGAGTTGCGCCGTCGTATCTATGCGCCTGATTCTTAGAATCAGTTACGCATAGATTTCCCTTAGATCCGACAGGCGTAAGTCTTCTACGCCGTTGGATTGTAACTGCATATTTACGCTGGCCGCTAGGGGCGTGTACGCTGATTTACGCGTCGAAATATGTAAATCAGCTAGATACGCGAATTCACGAATGTACGCCCGGCCGACGCAGTACAGTTACGCCCTTTACGTTAGGCTTTTCCCGGCGTAAAGTTACCCCTGCTATATGGTGGCGTAAGTGCGGCGTACCAATGTTAAGTATGGCAATCGTTCCTGTGACGAAATTTGAAAATTTTACGTCGTTTGTGTAACTCGTCCGAGAATGGGGCTGAACGTAATTTACGTTCACGTCAAAACCAATACGTCCTTGCGGCGTATTAGGAGCAATGCACACTGGGAGATTTCCACGGACGGCGCATGCGCCGTTCGTGAAAAACGTCAATCACGTCGGGTCACAGAACATTGACATAAAACACGCCCCCCTGTCCCACATTTGAATTAGGCGGGCTTACGCCGGCCGATTTACGCTACGCCGCCGCACTTGCTCATCTAAGTTGCGGAGGCGTAACGTAAATCGGATTCGTTACGCCGCCGCAAAGATACGCCGCTGTACGAGAATCTGGCCCTTTGTATTTTCTCAATTAATGCAAAGTGTTCATTGATTGGACAAAGTGGAAGCCGTTCATACGCAGCACATTTCTACGATCTGCAGCATTACCTTTAAAAAAAAAAGTAAAAAATAAATAAAAATGGTTCTCTGCACACTGTCTTCCTGCACCTGTAAGCACGGCATTTTACCTCACAGGAAACGAGAAGCGGCTCGAAATAAACGATTCCAGTTCTGTAACATTTTACTGAAGTTTCATTGATTCCTCATCTGTACACAGAATGGATTTTTCATCATAGCAAAGAGGAAGTGAGAACAATGGAAGGAGATAACAGACAGGTACTGAGTACACATCACATCAAACAGAAAATTCCCTCCATTTTAAGATGTGAATGAACCTAAAATAGAACCTTTGCTTCAAGTACACAACAGACTACATGTACAAAGTGAATAGGAAATAAGCTGTCAGGGCAAATTGTGCAACAAAAAGTGTATAAATAAAACATCCACGCAGTCTTATGGATGAATGTATGTATTCGTGACTACAAATACTTATATATAAGCCTAGTAAGATAATAGAGGAAATACTCACACTTTGTGTAACACAAATCACTATTCATTGCCAGGTGTTGCCTATATACAGCCCAATAAGAATTGATAAGATCTCTGGGTAATGTATGGGTTAAAAGGGTTGTAAAGGTAATTTTTTTTTTCCTAAATAGCTTTACTATTACCTTAGTGCAGTCCTCCTTCACTTACCTCATCCTTCCATTTTGCTTTTAAATGTCCTTATTTCTTCTGAGAAATCCTCACTTCCTGTTCTTCTGTCTGTAACTCCACACCGTAATGAGAGGCTTTCTCCCTGGTGTGGAGTGTCATGCTCGCCCCCTTCCTTGGACTACAGGAGAGTCAGGCAGATAGAGAAAGGAGCTGTGTGTTAGTGCTATAAATAGGGCATATGTAATCAATACCAAATAACATCTTTTTTTAGTAAAGGCTGCCATATGCGGCTCGGTATTCATTCATGCAGTTCACAGGCTGAACTATAAAAAATATCAATCGATTCATCATCCATCTTAACAGCGTGGATGAAGGAACCACCATTGTCAGCAATTGTATTAAGACAGCCATGGCACTTGAAGCTGTCTGAATACCCACACATTGGACCGGATTCAGATACATTGGAGTATCTATCGGCGGGACGTAACATAAATTAGGGCGCAAGTTCCGTATTCAGAAAGAACTTGCGCCCTAAGTTACGGCGGCGTAACGTATGTGGTCCGGCGTAAGCCCGCCTAATTCAAATCTGGATGATGTGGGCGTGTTTTATTTAAATTTCATTTGACCCCGCGTATTTTACATTTTTTACGAACGGCCCAGTGCGCATGCTCGTAATTACGCCGCAAATCGTCATTGCTTTAAACGTGAACGTAACTTTCGTACAGCCCTATTCGCGAACGACTTACGCAAACGACGTAAAATTTAAAAAATTCGACGCAGGAACGACGTCCATACTTAACATAGGATACCCCTCATATAGCAGGGGTAACTTTACGCTGGAAAAAGCCTAACGCAAACGACGTAAAAAAATGCGCCGGGCGGACGTACGTTTCTGAATCGGCGTATCTACCAAATTTGCATATTCAACGTGGAAATCTACGGAAGCGCCACCTAGCGGCCAGCGTAAATATGCAGCCTAAGGTACAACGGTATTAGAGCCTTACGCCGGCCGTATCTTAGTAAAATTCTGGCGTATCTTGCTTTCTGAATACAGAAAGAAGATACGCCGGCGCTTCGTAGCACTTACGTAAAGGCTATCTGAATCCGGGCCACTGACTTCATCTGATAGGATGCAGTCACCGTTTGACCAATACTTTGCCACTCGGCTCAGTCGGTTTTTAAAGCGTAGTTCCACCCAAAAGTGGAACTTCTGCTTTACCACTCCTCGCCCCCTGACATTTAGCATGTCATTTTTTTGGAGGGGGGAGTGGGTAACATCTTTTTAGTGGGACTTTCTGTCCCACTTTCTCCTTCCTATCTTCAGCCGCCTAGGTGGCCTCTCCCTGCCAGCGATCTTCTGGGAAGATCGGCTGGCCAATAGGAGAGCATGCGCAGTGCGTGCCCGGCCGTGAAGCCGTAAGCTGTGCCCACAGTTACGATGACGATGCCAGGGAGAGGAGGGGGAGAGGGAGCGAGCCTTCGGGGCGGCCGCATCGCTGGACCATGGGGCAGGTAAGTGTCGGTTTATTTTAAAGTCAGCAGCTATGCTTTTTGTAGCGGATGACTCTTATGCCGCGTACACGCGTTCGGACATTCCGACAACAAAACCGTGGATTTTTTTCCGACGGAATGTTGGCTCAAACTTGTCTTGCATACACACGGTCACACAAATGTTGTCGGAAATTCAGAACGTCAAGAATGCGGTTGCGTACAACACTACGACGAGCCGAGAAAAATTAAGTTCAATGATTCCGAGCATGCGTCGAATTGATTCTGAGCAGTTTTGTGCATCGGCATTGGCTACAGACGATCGGAATTTCCGACAAGAACTTTTGTTGTCAGAAAAATTGAGAACCAGCTCTCAAACATTTGTTGTCGGAAATTCTGACAGCAAATGTCCAATGGAGCATACACACGTAGATAATAAACTAAAACACGGGTGGAACTCCGCTTTGGGTACTTCTTCTTGTCAAGAACAAAATGAGTTCAATCATACCACTGAAAGCTTTGGCAAAGATAACAGAGGGGTAGATTCAGGTACATTTGCGCACTTCTTACGGAGGCGCAGCGTACCGTTTTTACGCTACGCCTCCGTAAATTACCTGTGCTACGCTTCATTCACGAAGCAGTAGCACCGTAATTTGCTTGGGCGCTCCGTAAAAATAGTCGGCGTAAGCACGCGTAATTTAAATGATCCCGTAGGGGGCGTGGATCATTTAAATTAGGAGCGTTCCCGCGCCGAACGTAGTGCGCATGCTCCGTCGGGAAACTTCGGCAAATGACGTCGCAAGGACGTCATTTGCTTTAACGTGAACGTAAATGGCGTCCAGCGCCATTCATGATTCACTTACGCAAACGACGTCATTTTCAAACATCGCGACGCGGGAACGACGGGTATACTTAGCATTGGCTGCTCCTGCTAATAGCAGGAGCAGCCTTACGCGGAACCCGACGAACGCAAACGATGTAAAATGCATATGGCGGGCGCGCGTAGGGTTGTGAATCGGCGTGAGTATGCAATTTGCATACTCTACGCTGACCACTACGGGAACGCCACCTAGCGGCCATCATAAGAATGCAGCCTACGATACGAAGGCATAAGAGCCTTATGCCAGTCATATCTTAGGCTGCAGTCGGCGTAACAAGCTTTCTGAATACAGAAAAGTCGTTACGCCGGCGCAACTAAGCAATTGTATGGATACGCAGACGCAATTGCTTACTGAATCTACCCCAGAGTTTTTTTCTACCAAGTGCACTGTGGACATTTGATGTTGTTAGAGACTACACCGATTCCTTTGTTTCTAAGGAGATAGACCTTATCAGAAAGATAAGAGGATCAGCTGGACTCTTAGCCTGCTTATGTAACAAGCACATACTGTATGTCTGACCCTGTGCTGTGGATATATTAAAAATTATACAGTGGTGTCACATTTTTTCCGTCTCATCACTTTTGTGGCAGTCTGTCTATTTCATACAATTTTTACACTTCAGCGTTTCAGTTTCCCACACTAAATTTATCAATCTGATCAAACCTGCCAAGTCCTAAGGGATGACAGGGATACCTAACTTCATGTGACAGCATAGGTGAGCTGGCATGTCCATGCAGGAAGAAGATTTTGGCTCATGCCAAGGAGCCCTCCATATAGCATCAGCAGTGTAGGGTCTGTGTTGACGGGCATTGGGCTCACGTTGATGACTCAGTTTGACATTATTATAAGATACTTCTGAGATCATTCAGAATTAATTGATACATCTGACTTGCAACTGGCCTTTTCCTGACTTGCATGTGACCTGCTACCATAGAATTGTATGGGGATATACAAAACCTATTTGAAGTGAACAAATGTCTGCTTACACAGGCCCATAGAGCAGGGCTCAAAATTTCAAGTCCTAAGCTACTAGCCAGGCCTCAAGGGTTACTCGCCACCAGTTGCCCCGCCCAACCCCTACCATGTCCCGCCCCTAATCCTGCCCCTAGACACGCCCTCCTAAATTATCTCATGAAATTACACTTAAATGTTTTATGCAGAATGAAGTTATAAAAATACATATTAACAACAACTTTATCCGTGCCCAAAAATGCAGCCTGCCCATGTCTACCAGTGCAGCCACGTGTCCCCAGTGCAGCCACGTGTCCCCAGTGCAGCCACGTGTCCCCAGTGCAGCCATGTGTCCCCAGTACAGCCATGTGTCCCCAGTACAGCCATTTGTCCCCAGTGCAGCCTACCTGTGCTGGGTAAGATAGAGGAGAGCCGCCGCCGCATTGTTCAAAGCGCGTGGAATGGCGCGCGGCAGGGAACACAGATATTGAATTGAAAGCTGTTATATTCCGGGCGCTTTGAACAATGCGGCGGCGGTGACTCTCCTCTCTCTTCCCCTAAGATCACTCCCACACTCGCCAGCCCTCAAAATACACTCGCAAAATGCGAGCAGGCGAGTGGAAATTTTGAGGGCTGCCATAGAGTACTCCGGGCAATCTCTGTGGATTACTTCCATTACTTTGTAGTTTGGCATAATGACTGTAAAAATTGCTTTGATGAAGATAGGACTGCATGACTTTAGGTCTGCTTTATCTTTTTCACTGTTATGTCCCCTTAAAGCAGAGTTCCACCCAAAAATGGAACTTCCGCTTTTCGGAACCCTCCGGTGTCACACTTGGCACCTTTCTGGGGGTGCAGATACCTGTCTAAGACATGTATTTGGACCCACTTTTGGGCATAGACTCCCCCCCCCGCTGTCTCCTGGGAAACACACTGTTCCCAGGAGAGAGCGGGGACCAGTGAGGATGGGCCGTGCCACTCGCACATGTGCAGTAGGGAACCGGGCAGTGAAGCCACACCGCTTCACTTCGTAATTCCCTCACCGAGGATGGCGGCGGGGGCAGCCGAGAGACGAGCGATTGCTCGGCTTCTGCTGCCGACATTGCGTGTGCACTGGACAGGTAAGTGTCCATTTTTTTAAAGTCAGCAGCTGCAGTATTTGTAGCTGCTGGCTTTTAAAAAAGAAATTCTGGTGGACCTCCGCTTTAAAGACAAAAGTCCCATGTTGCTAGGTGCTACCCAAACTTAGATATGAAGTAGGACTGGGCATAACCCCTCTACCTCTGTGGCCATCAGAGAACATAGGAAGGGGACAGCCACTGGTCTCAGTTAATCCTAGTACACATGGGCTGAATGTTGGGCCAACATTTGACCCGTGTGTACTGCAGTTGATCAGACAGAAGCCGCCCATGTGGCATGACTGAAAAATGTCTGCCAATCGGCTCCCGATCACCGCTTTCAGCCAGTAACCTGAGTGTTCTAGTAGAGGGGCCGCCCCCCTGTAAAAACACAAAAGCTCAGCAGGGGAGATCGCTGTACTAACATTGCAGAGTTATTACAGTGGCTATTCCAAAGCTGTCAGTTTAAAATATATATATATATATTAGTGTGTACAACAACCTTCCCAAGAAAACTGGCAGCATGAAAAGTTGCAGAGCAATGGAAAACTGACACGCCCCCAATCATTCTGCTTTCCTCTTGCCGTTGTTTGTCTTGGAAAGTGCTTGGAGCCAAGACAAGTGGTCGATATGAAGTGTCCGTCTCCTTCCCAGCTATGTTGTCGGATGGCTTTTGGGGGGGTTGCTTTTTTGGGGGTGTTGCACCCAGTCCAATCTCAATGCTAGGGCTAGGATGCACATAGTAACTTGGAACAAAGTACTACATGTACTTTGTCACATTAGGGACAGAATAGTGAAAAACATGTAATGATAGTTCTTCTATAGGGGCCATTTACAAAGAAATGTTGCAGTAGGACAGGGGTGTCAAACTCAATTTCATCGTGGGCTGCATCAGCATTATGATTGCCCTAAAAAAGGCCGGTTTTATCTGTAAGATTAGCTGTCCAGCACATCCTCTCCCCTTTACATTAGATGTCAAGAGCCACCCCACCATCAGAAGTTGAGTCCCCCCACTCTCCCTTACATCACAGTGCACCCCCCTTTACTTATGCTGCTGCAGGGAAGAAGCTGGATGCATTGCTTGAAAGCAGAAAGTAAAGTCCCATACACATGACCGGGATTCCCGGTGGTATAAAGTCTGCCGGGAATCCCAAGAACCTGCTAGGTAAGTTTCCCCGTGTACACGCGGCCGGGTTTCCCGTCAGGAAAACTGCGGGGAGAGCTTTGGCCAGGAATCCCGGCCGTGTGTATGCTCCCTCACAGTGTTTCGCCATAGGAAAACTGCCGGGTTTAAGACCGTCGGTAATCCCGGGGGGAAAATAGAGAGCAGGTTCTCTATTTTCCCACCGGGATTCCTGGCAGTTTTCCTGTCGGGAAAACTGCCAGGAAGCATACACAAGCCTGGGATTCCTGGCCAAAAGCTCCCCCCGCAGATTTTCTGGCAGGAAACCGGTCGTGTGTACGAGGCTATAGGGTCTGGAGTAAGACCAGAGGAGGGTTGCGCCGTTCGTAAAAAACTTAAAATACGCGGGGTCAACCTAATTTTAATAAAACACGCCCCCCCTCAACATCATTTGAATGACGCGCGCTTACGCCGGCCCCATTTACGCTACGCCGCCGTAAGTTAGGAGGCAAGTGCTTTGTGAATACAGCACTTGCCTCTCAAACTTACGGCGGCGCAGCATAAATACGATACGCTGCGCCGCCATAAGAAGGGGCGCAGCTACCTGAATCTAGCCCAATGCCAATAATTTACATGATACATATTACATATTCAATGAAAGGAAGTTAATGAAGAAAGTAACCATAAATTGGCATGATTTTCACCCCATCATGGCAGTTGTTACAACTATTATTCTGCTGATCTGTCTACTTTACTTTATTTTTTTGCACTTCATTCCATGTTGCAACTTCGATGTAAAATGTTTCTACCTTGGAGGAAAGCCAAGTGAGATTGGGCAAAGTGTAGCAAAATGAAAAGCAATTATCTTGCTGATCTTACTACATAAACCTAGGACATATGTGAGAATGTGACGCTGATCATTGCCTGTGAGTGAAATTAGGATTACAGACGTAACAGCTGGAGTTGGGAAAGCCGTCCCTGCCCTGCTTACGATCAGAAAAGGCGTTTGTAGGAGGCTCCTGGGTATCGCAGCTCATATCAGGACACCTGTATTACAGTCTGACAGGTGTAACGCCTTCTCCTCATTCAGCATCTCCACCTGCCAAATGTCCTCACTAAGTGTGGGTCATACAGCTCCACCTTTTAGGAATCACACATACAACACACGATTTGGAAAATGAAGTGCTTTTCTTATGACAATGTAATTTATGAGGCGAGTCGGAATAGTTTACTCCTTTTTTATTTTGGTCAAGAACAAAATATGAAAACGTGCCAATGTTTCTCGATTCTTCTCTTTTGTAAGAGATCACAAGGAATTTCTGTAAATTGTATGCCAATTTTCTCCTTTGTAAGAGATCACAGGGAATGGCTGTACATTGTACGCCAACGTTCCTGATTCTTCTCCTTTGTTAGGCCCCATACACACGAGAGGATTTATCCGCAGATACGGTCCAGCGGACCGTTTCCACGGATAAATCCTCTCAAAGATTTCCGCAGATTTCGATGCGATGGAGTGTACACACCATCGCATTGAAATCCGCGCGGAAATCCTCTGCCGATGACGTGTCGCGCCGTCGCGGCGATTATGACGCGGCGATGGGCGCGACGCTGTCATATAAGGAATTCCACGCATGCGTCAAATCATTACGACGCGTGCGGGGAATCCCTTTGGACGAATGGATCCGGTAAGTCTGTACAGACGAGCGGATCCATCCGTTGGAATGGATTCCAGCAGATGGATTTGTTGTGCATCACAGCAAATATCCGATCTGCTGGAATCCATCCCAGAGGAGATTTCTCCGCGGAAACAGATCCGCTGGCGTGTACACACCATAGGATCTATCCGCAGAAACCCATTTGCTGGGATTTATCTGCGGATGGATTCTATCGTGTGTACGGGGCCTAAGAGATCACAAAGACCTGTTGCCCTTGAAAACATGCTGCCCTGTGATGGCGAAGAACGCTCTGCTTTGTTCTAAAAAGATGATGTTACGCCGATTAAATAGATACCCAACATGTCACACCTAGGGATGGGCCGAACGATCCCCGGTTTGGTCCGCACCAGAACTTTGGAACATCGCGAAAGTTCGGAACTGAATAATGAACCCTATTGAAGTCTATGGCCCGGATTCACGTAGAAGCGCGCATCTTTGTGCGGGCGTAACGTATCCTATTTACGTTACGCCTCCGCAACTTTGTCAGGCAAGTGCTGTATTCTCAAACCAAAGTTGCGGCGGCGTAGCGTAAATAGGTCGGCGTAAGCCTGCCTAATTCAAATGGGGAAGATGTGAGCGTGTGTTATGTAAATTTAATGTGACCCCACCTAAATTTCACGGCGTCCGTGAAAGTATCCCAGTGCGCATGCTCCAAATTAACCCGCAAGAAGCCAATGCTTTCGACGTGAACGTAAATGACGCACAGCCCCATTCACGGACGACTTACGCAAACGACGTAAAATTTTCGGGGGAACGACGTCCACACTTAACATTGGTACGCCTCATATAGCAGGGGTAACTTTACGCCGGGAAAAGCCTAACGTAAACGGCGTATCTGTACTGCGTCAGCCGGGCGTACGTTCGTGAATTGGCGTATCTAGCTGATTTACATATTTCTCGGCGTAAATCAACGTACACGCCCCTAGCAGCCAGCGTAAATATGCAGTTAAGATACAACGGCGTAAGAGACTTACGCTGGTCGTATCTTAGTGAAATTTTGGCGTATCTGATTCTAAGAATCAGGCGCCAAGATACAACGGCTCAGACTCAGACATACGACAGCGTATCTGGAGATACGCCGTCGTATCTCCTACGAGAATCTGGGCTATGGGTCCCGAAAAGTGAAAAACCAAAAGTGCTAATTTTGAAGGCTTATGCCTCGTACACACGACTGTTTTTTCCCAATGAGAAAACTGCCATTTTTTAGATTGGTCGGGAAAACCGATCGTGTGTATGCTCCATAGCAGTCTTCATGACGAGAAAACTGCCCGCCAAAAAATTAGAACCTACTCTATTTTTTCCCGTCGTGTTTTTTCCCGCTCGTGTGTATGCTTTTCCGAGGGGAAAAAACGCACATGCTCAGAATCAAGTATGAGACAGGAGCGCTCGTTCTGGTAAAATTAGCGTTCGTAATGGAGATAGCACATTCGTCACCCTGTAACGGACTGAAAAGAACGAAGAATCGCCTCTCACCAAACTTTTACTAACACGAGGATCAGCAAAAGCAGCCCAAAGGGTTGCACCATTTGAATGGAACGTCCCCTTTATAGTGTCGTCATACGCCCCCTAGTGGTTAACCCCTTACCTGACAGTGGCATTTACACAGTAATCATTGCATTTTTACAGTACTGATCTCTGTATAAATGACAATGGTCCCAAAATAGCATCAAAAGTGTCTGATGTGTCTGCCATAATGTCACAGTCACGATAAAATCGCTGCTTGCCGCCATTACTAGTAAAAAATAATTCATAAAAATGCCATAAAACCATCCCCTATTTTGTAGTTGCTATAACTTTTGCACAAACCAATCAATAAACGCTTATTGCAATTTTTTTTACCAAAAATATGTAGAAGAATACATATCGGCCTAAACTGATGAAAAGTAATATATTTTTTTTGGGGGGGGGGGGGGACATTTATTATAGCAAAAAGTAAAAAATATTGCTTTTTTTTCAAAATTGTCGGTCTATTTTTGTTTATAGCGCAAAAAATAAAAACCGCAGAGGTGATCAAATACCACCAAAAGAAAGCTCTATTTGTGGTAAAATTTTGTTTGGGAGCCACGTCGCACGACCACGCAATTGTCAGTTAAAGCAATGCAGTGCCGAATCGCAAAAAGTGCTCTGGTCATTTGGCAGCCAAATCCTCCGGGGCTGAAGTGGTTAAATGAACAGTGATTTATTGATGCTTATTTATTGAATCTCTGCTCCAGTGTGGTTCTGTGCCTTAGATGAACCAGCTGAAGCCCTGCATGGCACCTTTTAGCCTGACTAATTGAATAGTTCCTTTCTGCTGCTTCTGAAAGTTGTCCAATGGCTAATCCAGCAATGACTGCTACAGTGATTGTCAGCTTCCTCAGCAATCACTCAGGTATGAGACAGGCATACTTACATGGGTCCAAGCTGTACCAATGTAACTATGCAATAAAAGTCATACCTGTATTTCAGCTTTAATGGTCCAGGAAGGAGGCAGGCTAAATGTTGGGTGGGGGAGGGAGTACTGAAATCTTTAGGAACTGCAAAATTTACACATCAATGAGAACACTTAGGCCTCGTACACACGACCGAACATGTCTGCTGAAACTGGTCTGAGGACCAGTTTCCGTGGACATGTCCGACCGTGTGTACGGCCTAGCGGACCAGATTCCTGGGCTAGCGGACAGGTTTCCAGCGGACAAATGTTTCTTAGCATGCTAAGAAACATGTCCGCTGGAAGCCTGTCCGTCGGACATGTCCGATGGTTAGTACGACTCATCGGACATGTCCGCTGGGCATGCGTGGAAGCATTGAACTTCCTGGGTCGCGCACGTCGCCGCGTCATCGTTGCCGCCACGTCGCCGCCACGTCACTGCGTATTTTGTCCGCGGGGAATTTGGTCTGATGGTGTGTACACACATCAGACCAAATAATCGTTTTCATCGGACATGTCGACCGTTTTCATCGGACATGTCTGGTCGTGTGTACGAGGCCTAATGCCGCGTACACATGATCGGAAATTCAGACAAGAAAACCGTGGATTTTTTCTGACATAATGTCGGCTCAAACTTGTGTTGCATACACACAATCACACAAATGTTGTCAGAAATTCCGACCGCCAAGAACGCGGCGACGTACGACGAGCCAAGATCAATGAAGTTCAATAGGCAGTTCGGCTCTTCTGCTTGATTCTGAGCATGCGTGTTTTTTTGTGCGTTGGAATTGTATACAGACGAGTGGATTTTCCGATAGGATTTTTTTCCGTCGGACCAGCTCTCAATCTTTTGTTGGCGGAAATTCCGACAGCAAAAGTCCAATGGAGCATACACACGGTGGGAATTTCCGACCAAAAGCTCACATCAGACTTTTCTTGTCGGAATATCCGATCGTGTGTTCGGGGCATAAGAGCTCCCTTTCAAAAATGATTGTAGTGCTTTGCAGATATTATAATTTTGCACATTCGGTGACCACACTATTCTAATTATGTTCATGAACACTCAAAAAACATAATCAACACATTTCTGATCTGCGCTCTGCTTTATTCCCCTGGAAGTTCTATGCTTTGTTCTGAGGGAGAGGAGGAACAGAATATCTGGCAAGAGGCTGCAAGCCCACTCTTCGTTCTTTCTATGAAAGTTCAGTTGGATTCAGCTGCCTAAGATCATCATAGGACAGGGGTGTCCAAACTTTTTTCAAAGAGGGCCAGATTTGATGAAGTGAACATGCGTAAGGGCCGACCATTTTGCCTGACATTCTTTGAACCATTAAAATTTGGTCTAAGTGTGTTTGCCTGAGCACTAAGGGCCATATTCTTATAGATCTCCGGCGGCGTAACGTATGTCCTTTACGTTACTCCGCCGCAAGTTTAACTGGCAAGTGCCTGATTCCCAAACCACTTACCTGTAAACTTGCGGCGGCGTAGCGTAAAGTCCACCAGCGCAAGCACTCCTAATTCAAATGATCCTGGTAGGGGGCGTGGATCATTTAAATTAGGCGCGCTCCCGCGCCGATCGTAATGCGCATGCTCCGTCGGGTAAATTACCCGACGTGCATTGCGCTAAATGACGTCTCACGGATGTCATTTGTTTTGACGGTAACGTAAATGGCGTCCAGCGCCATTCACGGACGACTTACGCAAACGACGTTAAATTTTCAAATTTCGACGCGGGAACGACGGCCATACTTAACATTGAGTACGCCACCTAGGGGGCATGTTTATCTTTACGCCGCGTATCGCTTACGGAAACGACGTAAAATCACTACGACGGGCAAGCGTACGTTAGAGAATCGGCGTGACTAGTCATTTGCATATTCTACACTGACCGCAAAGGAAACGCCACCTAGCGGTCAGCGTAGATATTGCAGCCTAAGATACAACGGCGCTGGCCGTCGTATCTTAGGCATGTTTAAGTGTATCTCAGTTTGAGAATACAATTAAACATAGGACGGCCTTAGAATCGGACTTACGTTGGCGTATCTGCTGATACGCCGGCGTAATTCTTTGAGAATATGGCCCTAATACACTGCCTAACAAGAATTCTCTTGCCTTTGTGGCCGTATTTATCAGCGTTTAACACACACCTTCACTTTAGGAAGGAAGTTTCAGGGGAAAAAAATGTCAATAAAAAACTGTGAAGCAAAATAAGGGTCATTGCCCATCAATGCAGCCTAATCAGTGCCCATCTGCAGCCTTGCATTGCCATGAATGCAGCCTCTCCATTGCCATAATTGCAGCCTCTCCATTGCCATGAATGCAGCCTGATCGATGTCCATCTGCAGCCTGAGGGGGGGGCGGGATGAGCACCAACAGATTACATACAGGAGAATCTCCTGTTTACACAGCAGCCTCTTTTTATACACTTTCTCCCGCCTCCTATGATAGACAGAGGAGTCGTCCAATGGCAGCCCAGGAGACGGGACTTCCTATTACAGATGTCGCTGAGTAAACAGGAGATTCTCCTGTATGTAATTTGACAGCACTCGTTCCCCCTCTCCCTGTCCCCTCCGAGGCAGCGCCGATCAAATTATGGCAAATTGGCTAGACGGTCTGACTTATGACATTGTACCTTTACTTTCTAGGTCAAGTTAGTAGTTCACTAATTGATCTTGTTTGTTGCCAGGATCTGCTCCTCAAAGTGTATGGAACTCTAACAATACAGTACACTTCCCTGATTTGCTCCCTTTTGGTTTGGTAAATATACCATTAAAGCGCAGTTCCACCCAAAAATGGAACTTCCGCTTTTCGGAATCCTCCCCCCCTCCGGTGTCACATTTGGCACCTTTCAGGGCGGGAGCAGATACCCGTCTAATACAGGTATTTTGCTCCCACCTCCGGGCACAGATAGTCGAGCCACCTGGGGCTATCTACACCACTTCCGACGCCACCTTCATCCCCCCCGCTGTCTTCTGGGAGACACACAGGTCCCAGAAGACATCAGGAACCAGTGGGATCGCGCACTGCGACTCGCGCATGCGCATTAGGGAACCAGGCTGTGAAGCCGCAAGGCTTCACTTCCTGATTCCCTTACCGAAGATGGCGGCGCCTCCACCCGTGAGCTGAGGGACAAATCGGCTTTGGGTGCCGACATCGTGGGCACCCTGGACAGGTAAGTGTTCATATTTTAATAGTCAGCAGCTGCAGTATTTGTAACTGCTGACTTCTAAAAAATAAATAAAAAATTGGCGGAACTCCGCTTTAAAAGGGTTTTATTATATCTGTTTGACAAGTGCTGTTCATCTAGCCAAAAATCTTGTGAGCTGACAACTTCCTGTGTTCTCTGTTCCCTGAACTGTTATCAGGTATCACTGTTCCCTGTTATCACTGTGCACATCATGTTATGGAGAAGATAGGGGAAGGGAGCTGTGGTGGCTCAACGCGATTGGCACTGTGCTGACAAGCCATTCACCTCTGCAGCTAGAGGTTCGGATCCCGGTCTCGGCTTCATGTGAATTGAGTTTGGTGGTCTCAGCCCGACTCCCGGTGGGTGTGCTATGCAAGGTAAGCCTGTGCTTAGTACGCCCACCCCCTCCCACAAAAAAACCACCACACTTACACGCACTCTAAATTGGGTTAACACACGCACTTTGACCACGTGGTCTCTAAAAGAGAGGCGAAGGACTAATGGGGCTGGTTGAGCTGGCTAATCCTCTCACTCCCTTATAGGGAGTCCCTCTGCCCCCGTTGGGCTTCAAAGCGGAGCAGGTAGGGCGGGCTGTGTGGGAGGACCCCCTCACGCACCCGCCATTGCCACCCGGGGCATGGAGAAAGATGGCAGATTGCCTCTGGGGGAGGCCTGCCTACTCCCAACTCCTGCAGTCCGGCTCCTCTCTCGAGTACACGCACAAAATACACTTTAGAAAAAAAAAAAAAGAAAAAAAAGAAAAAAATGGAGAAGATAGGGTGGTGTTATGAAGTCCTAGCCTAGTGTTATGTAGTCCACGCATATTCTGTGTCTTTGGGTGACAGTACCGCCTAATACAATTGTCACCCTATAGGAAAGAAAATGTGTTAATGCCAGGATTACCAGGTTAACATAAAAAAAAAAATAAGTGTTAAAAAAGCAAAAAAAGAGAACTAATGCAGCCACCACATCTAAGGACCAGTAAGCTACAATATTATCTGTTTGTGATCTTGTGTTTAGATGCACGCACATGTCGGGCAAGCTTTTTGCTCCCGCCTTGCGCTAAAACGCAGCTGTCAGTCGCTTTGCATACTTAAATGCCTCATTTCATCGTATGAGAAAACAAGGTGCAATCATACACTTTCCAAGTACTTGCAGTCCTACTCTTGTATCAGAGGTGACAGGTTCACTTTAAAATTAAAGTATAAATTGCACCTATCACATACCTCCAAGGGTACTGTGGACTCAGAGTATACTTTCCTGGGGTTATTCTTTAAAGGGTCACTAAAGGAAAACATTTTTTTTGCTGAAATGACTGTTTACAGGGTATAAAGACATAAAAGTTAACTGATTCCTTTTAAAAATGATTAAAAATTGAATTTAATCTATCATATAATGTGCCTCTAGGTTCACTTTCGGTTTTAAAGGTACATAAATGAAGTTCCGGGTGAGAGGTGAGTCGGGAAGACTCACAGAACAAAAACAAACAAATCCAGGGCAGTGTTTTGTTTTTAAAATGAATCTGATTGGTTCTGAGGAGTTTTAGACACACAGTAATGACAGCTTAGACCACTGTGAAAATCTCCCAGTATGATGGTTATAAGGAAACAGGCAACCAGGAAGTGTGGAGATCACAGCAGAATTACAGCAACTTCAAAGCAAAAACGAACAATGAGGACATGAAACCAGTACTGCAGTAAGGTAAAGGAAGCTTTCCTGGTGCCTCCATGGCAGCATACCTGTGACAAGCTCCGCCTTGGCTCCTCCCTCAGGACTAGTGAATATTATAAAAGTGTTGGTTAGCACAGCCCCCACATTCTCCTTTTTTTCCTCATACCTCATGGCAGTGAATTCTGGTCGGTTGTCCTTACCTTCTGCATTCGGCAGCTTCCGTCTGGGTTCAAGCCTCTCCCGGACGCGGTCCCTTCTCTTGGGCAGCTAAATGCGCTGATAAGGTAGGGAGTCCCTTCTGTAGGATCTTTTGGGACAAGCAGTTTGTCTCTTAACTAAGAGCTCTATCTGCACAGTGGTGTTTAGGCATTTGCTCAGTTGTTGGCTACAGAGGTAGCAGCCATTTCTGCATTTACTTTTTTTTTCTCTCCAGGTTTTCTCCCAATCCTGCCTTGCACTAGTCCTCTTTGTATTCATTCCCCTTTCTTATTGTGCCTAGCCCCCTGTAAACTTTTCCAGCTCCTTAGGAGCCGCGCTCGCTTAGCGCCGGCTTTTTATTTATGTTCGGCGTCCTCAGTCGCGTTCTGCGCATGCGCCGGCGGTGCGCGTCTTCCGGGTTCTCGTCCCGACGGTCGGCGCATGCGCGGTGGATCCGGAGGCTGCGGTGGCCATTTTGGATGAGGGCAGAGCGACGCTTTTTGCCCACAAGATGTCAGGCACAAGTCTGAAGCATTCTTCGCCTCTATGGATCCCTCTAGTGGCTTCAGTGAGACACCTAAAGGTTGCAGGAAGTACTACGCAGTCAGATGGCTCCAGGGAAACACTCTCTTCTCTTCAGGTAAGTAAAAGTAAAAAAAAAATAATAATAATGTATGCATACATATGTTTTCTTTTAAAAATAAGACGGATACGTGTATTATATGTTTATTTAAGTTAAAAAAAAAAAAAAAAAAAAAGGGAAGTAGAAGAAATATAGCTTAAGTAAAAGATAATAATTAAAGATAAATACACATATAAAATAAAATATATTTTTTTTTCGTGTCTCCGGGAATAAAAAAAAAAAAAAAAATCACACCATTTATTCAGAGGTAAATCCCCAGATTAGGATCTGACCCCTGGTTTCCTCTTTATTCTTTTCTTGGCTGCTACTTCTGCTAAATCCACTCAGTGTGAGCCATTCGCCACCTGTACAAGATCCTACTCTACAGATGAGGTAAGGACCTACGTTCAGGTAAGCTACAGATCTTAAAGGAAAAGAGTGCACTGAGGCTGGTACTTTCTTTTCAGCCCTGTACGCCAGAAGATGTCTAAGAGAACCTCAAGGCGACATGTGGACCATGGTGACTCTAGTCCACGTGGAGACGGGTCGTCCAGGCATAGGGATCATAGGAGTGGCAGGTAATCATCGGCCAAATAAACGCCGTCACTCGCGCTCTTTGAAGCCTAGATCCCCGAAATGTCAGACCCGTGGAGTCACCCCACTTCCAGACAAACCGGTCTGGCGGAATTGCCCAGTGGAAGAGGGCCAAAGCCTGCAAATGGCGGACCTACCTAAATACGCGGGACAACAACCGGCATCTTCTACTCTGGAGCAATCGGCGGAGGCGTCCATTCCCGGGCCATCTTCAAGTGAAATCTCGCCCAACGCCTGTCTCTTCCTTCAAACATCAGGAAGAGAATACTATCTCAGGGGACTTCTCCGATGTCCATGATGCCTTTTGTTTCGCCACGGTCCAGCCGTATGTGCAGGTGGTGAAACTAGCAATCGGCTGGGAGGAGACTGGCACAGAAGTCTAAATCGTGCCTCCCTTTTCTCCTCCAGATTGCCTTTTCCCTCTCATGGGCAAATTCAGGAGTGTGATTGAGGAAGAGTGGAAGAGGACGGAGAGAGAATTCTCCATTGTTCAACTAGGAAAGTTATACCTCCTCAAAAGCAGTTTCCGCAATGCTTGGAAGCCCTCCAGTAGTCGATGGAGTGGTGGTAAAGTTGGCAAAGAACGTCACATTGCCCATGTAAGACTCAACCTCACTTAGAGGTCACTGATTGTACCTGTGTAATGGGCCATGTTGGGCCTTGTTCGGCTCAGTAAATACTGGCCGGCTGCTGTTTTGTTTTCTATGTCCCCTTTACGTCTGGACAGATGTGATGGAGTGCGCAATGCAACTGGATATCCCAAGGGGGATACCACCAGGGCCTTAGATGAGCTAAGCTCTAAGCAGATCTTATTGGTGAATCCGCAATCGATTCTTTTCTATGCTCCCCTGGGTCAATGCTCCACATAGTCATGGCCAAACGGGCCTTGTGACTGGAACCATAGTCAACAGATATTGCCTCAAAACAGAGCTGGTACAAGATACCTTCTGACGGGAAAGCCTTGTTTAGGGAGAAATTGGGTAAGACCATCTCTCGCATCAATGGCGGGAAATTAGGCCTGTTACCCCAAGACAGACGACCCGGGTGCTCCAGCTCATTCGCACCAAGTTTTTAATACTCCAAGAGTGAGGACTACAGACAGTCCAGACGGAAGAAGGCTGTAGGCAGAGCTAGAGAAGCAAGCATTCCACCTTCCTCAAGCCCGTATGCGGAAGCTCATGCCTACCTCCACAGGATTCTGCCAAATCCTTTTTCCCAAGGGGGGTCAGACTCAAGTACTTCTCGAGGATCCGGGTTCAAGGTGCAAGGATCCGTGGGTAGTCTTCACAGTTGAATATGGTCACTTCTGGGCGTTTATAGACACCCCCCCTCCAAATCTTATTTTTTTCCGACAAGGGTGTCGAGGTTCCCCCAGAAAATCTGAAGCACTACAGTGTTTTTTCTTCTCTCCTGTGCAGGAGCAGCAAGCAGTGGTCCCAGTACCTCTATCAGAGAGATTCTCGGTTTTTACTCCACCCTGTTTCTAGTTCCCAAGAGAAACGAAGGTTGGAGTTCCGTGATGGATCTGAAGAGTCTAACTCGCTAAGATCCTCCTGGAAATCTCTAAATGGTTTCGCTTCAAACGATTGTTCGTTTATTCCAACCGAGGTATTGGATGTTATCAATAGACTTGCAGGATGCTTACCTGCATGTACCTGTACTCCTCTCCTGAAATATCCAGGGTTTGCAGTGGGGCATGTACATCTTCAATTTTTGAGCCTTCCCATTCGGCCTCTGCACATCACCAAAAGTCTTTATGAAGATCCTAATTGCTATCATAACCCCTCCAGGAGAATTAGGACTCTGAAGTACACCACTACAGGGATGACCTTTGTCCCATGGTGAAGAATCCAGCCCAATTAGTGGAACAGAACAGTACAGTAAACTTCCCGCCTCAAAGGTAAAGTCCACTATTCGGCAGATGAAGGGAGTCAGTGTGACATCCTACCTGTGGGCATTGAACTGTCTGAGCCTAATAGGCCAGATGTTGTCATGCATCACTATGGTATTAGCATTCGAGACATTTCCAGCCAGAGTTTTGGAGGCGACAGAACAGACCGTATCTATCTCAATCCATATACCTGACGACCCTGATGCCCAGGAGTCTACATGGGTGGATGAAGAAATACACGCTTATGAAATCGCATCCATCAGGACATGTCAACTGGATCACAACTACTACCGATACCAGTGCGGCAAGTAGGGGCTCACACTAGATCCAGATCTCAAGGCAGGGAAGATGGTCCTTCCATACAACATGCCTAGTATCGAATAGTAGCCTGGAGGTTCAGGAATCCTTCCTTTTGCATTGCTAACACTAGAAATTTGAGGTACAGGCAACCCAGTTCCCACCTCCGAATGGCCAAGAGGGCTGCAGTGTCTTATTGGCACTGACAAGAAGGAATGCACAGCAGGACCTGCTGAGGGAAGTGGAAACAATAATCCTTTGGGCAGAAAGGAATCTAAAGACTTAAAAACAGCCTTTCTGCCCAGTCATCTCAATTCAAGGGCCGTCCACCTATCTCGGGGGTTCGTTGATTCCAAAGAATGGTTTCTGCACCAGAAAGTTTTCACCTAGATAGTGGTCCAGTGGGTCCCCTCGAGCCGGACCTATTTGCGACAGCACCAAGATTTCAAAGTTCGTCCCGAGGCCTCCTCATCCCCAAGCAGAAGCAGTAGATGTGATCCCTGCAACCTGGTCTATGCCTTTTTTTCCAGGGTCTCTCATTCCAAAGCTCCTGTGGAGCCTCATGGTAGGAACCATGACGGTGATAGCAGGCCTACCGCACTGGCCAAGACATCCTTGTTTTCCCACAACAATGTACCTAAATACCAAGCCTTCAGTCAGGGTTCCAATAATACCTTTCTCCTGTCATAAGTGCGTCGCACCTATCCAGTTCCCCACAGGTTGGATCTTCACATCTGGCAGATGAAAGGGAAAGGTTCCAATCCATAGGATGTTCCAACAAGGTTATCGCAACCCTGCTCAGGGCAAGAAAGCCATCCACAAACAGGATATAGGATAGGCTTATATAGTTACATTGTTGATCAAGTTGAGAAGACTCAAGTCCATCCAGTACAACCACAAACAAGGTGCGGAACAGGTTCTGGGCCTTCATGATTGGCAGAAGCGGTGTTCCAGATTCTCCATCATCCTCTCAAATTCTTGAATGCTTGCAGGCAGGCTTAGACCTAGGTCTTGCTTGAGTACACTAAGGGTACGTGCAGCGGCAATTTCAGCAGCAGCCAGTTAAAATGGACAGAGGATTCATTAATAATCCAATTTTTCAAAGCCGTCAAAGAGCCGATCGCCAACTAAACAATCTTTTCCACTCGGGACCTTGCTATCATCCTAGAGTCCTTAGCCAATTCACCTCTTGTCCCTTCAGAGTCAACATCGCTTTGGAATCTAACCATGCAGCTATTCTTCTTCATAGCCATAATCTCTGGCAGACATGTTTGCAGTACTCCCAGATTTAGGAGCGGATTATACTCATATCATATTCTATCCTGACAGAGTGGAACTCGGAACTGTTCGGGGATTTAGCCCCAAGGTCATATCATCCTCGAACATGTCATAAACTTGGGCGCTTCCAACATTTTCAAGACAGGGCTCAGGTTCCCTTCACGAGCTGGACATTTTCTCCACTTTCAGGTGACATCCGCAGGCTACGGCATCCTTCAGGGACTCTACCAGGTTGTTTTTAACTCCCTAGGTTGGAAAACAAGGGCATGGAGGCGCCAGCAAGAACGATTGCCTTGTGGCTCGTCCACAAGGTGTACAGGGCAAAAGGACTGTGATCCTCTTTGGCAGTCTGGGCGTACTCCACCAGAGCGGCTCCTGCCTCTTGGGCGGCAAGAGCGAGTGTATCAATTGAAGCTATTCGCAGCGCAACGACTGGGGCGTCCCAGCATATGTTTCTGAAAAATTTGCAGAGTGGAGCTCTTTTTCATCAGTGGAGTTCGGCAGTCAGACGGCGAATAGGCCTTTTGGTTCTTCTTTTAAATGATAAAAAAAAAAAAAAAAAAAACTCTTTGAATCATCCCACCCATCTCAGCTAGTTATTTGTCACAGGTATGCTGCCATGGAGGCACCAGGAAAACGGAAAATTGTATCATACTTACCAGTAATTTTCCTTTCCTGGTGCCTATCCATGGCAGCATACAATCCCTCCCTTCGGTATTCTATATTACGGAGAATGTGGGGGCTGTGCTAACCAACACTTTTATAATATTCACTAGTCCTGAGGGAGGAGCCAAGGCGGAGCTTGTCACAGGTATGCTGCCATGGATAGGCACCAGGAAAGGAAAATTACTGGTAAGTATGATACAATTTTCCGTTATTTAGCTAAAAAAAAAATTCCTTTAGTGACCCTTTAATATTCCAAAGAGCCCCAGCTGTATTACCTATTCAACGTGGAATCTGTGCTCTTGGTTGCCATCTAGTGGCTCTAAAAAATAAATCACAATAATACAATGGTTTTTGAAATAACAGGTGTACAGAACATTATACACAACATAGAAATGCTCACTTTTCAGCTCTTATGCTATTTTTACATAAGCATTTTAAATATTATGTTCTTATTGTTTTTTTTACTAATGTACTTTATGATACGAATGACTGCATAATGCATACAAATATCACACTGAAAAATCAGCGGAGGGATATTTCTCTTGCTGTTTAGATTTTAATTTCAGATCTAACGCTTAGGGTAGAGCAGGAGTCTCCAAACTGTTCAATTTGAGGGCCACATTGTGGATTTTACAAATTCTTGTAGGCCGAAAAAAAAGTGTCCCTCTTTACAACTAGGAGAGCCCATCAGAGTCCTCGCTTACTTTCCGGAGTGCCCATCAGAGTCCCCCCTTACATCCAGATGTGCCCATCAGATTTTCTCCTTACATTCAAGAATGCCCATTAGACTCCCCCCTTAATCCAGGAGTGCCCATTGGGTACCCCCTTACTTCCGGAATTGCCCATCAGAGTCCCCCTTACATCCAGGAGTGCCCATTAGAGCCCCCCCACTTAGATCCAACAGAACCTATGAGGGTCTCCTGCTTAAATCCAAGAGTGCCCATCAGATTTACTGCTTACATTCAGGAATGCCCATCAAATTCCCCCCTTTTATTTAGGAGTGCCCATTAGAGTACCCCCTTACTTCCTGAAGTGCCCACCTGAGCCATTCTTACATTCAAGCGTAGAGCCCTCTGCTTAGATCCAACAGAACCCATCAGGGTCTCCTACATAGATGCAGGAGTGCCCATTAGATTTTCTGCTTACATTCAGGAATGCAATTAAATTCCCCCTTCATTCAGGAGTGCCCATTAGAGTACCCCCTTACTTTCTGAAATGCCCAGCGGAGTCGCCCTTACATCCAGGAGTGCCCATTAGAGCCCCACACTTAGATCCAACAGTACCCATCAGGGTCCCCTGCTTAGATCCAGGATTGCCTATCAGATTTCCCCCTTTACATCCAGGAGTGCCTATCAGAGTCCCCCACTTAGATCCTAGAGTGCCAATCAGAGTCCCCCCCTTACATACAGGAGTGCCTATTAAAGATCCAGGAGTGCCCACAGGAGCCTTTCCTTACATCCAGGAGTGCCTATCAGAGTCCCCCACTTAGATCCTAGAGTGCCAATCAGAGTCCCCCCCTTACATACAGGAGTGCCTATTAAAGATCCAGGAGTGCCCACAGGAGCCTATCCTTACATCCAGGAGTGCCTATCAGAGTTCCTCCTTACATCCAGAAGTGCCTATCAGAGTTCCTCCTTACATCCAGAAGTGCCAATCAGAGTCCCTCCTATGTCAGTTTCTATGTTACAATACACAGACCACTGCCACCCAGCTTAGATATTTTCACAGGCATCTGCTGCAATATGGATAAATCTTGTCGCAGGACGAATGTGGCCTGTTGGCCAATCAGACCACTGAGTTCGAGAAATAACAGGTATACTGTATAGTGCTCTATTATAGTTATTTACTGTATCTTCAGTATGTGCTGTCCACTTAAACTTGCAGCTTTAGAGATGGGAAGGGGTGTTGTGAGAAATGTGTTATACTGAAAAATGTTTGAATACAACATTATATGCAAAATGTGTATCTATATAGCTTGTTCCTGCCGTCCTATACACTCACCGGCCACTTTATTAGGTACACCTGTTCCATTTCTTGGTAAAACAAATTGATAATCAGCCAATCACATGGCAGCAAATCAATGCATTTAGGCATCTAGACGTGGTGAAGAGGACTTGCTGAAGTGCAAACTTCAGAATGGGGAAGAAATGAGATTTAAGTGACTTTGAACATGGCGTGGTTTTAGGTGCCAGAAGGGGTGGTTTGATTTTTTTTTAAAACTGCTGATCTACTGGGAATTTCACGAGCAACCATCTCTAGGGTTTACAAAGAATGGTCCGAAAAAAAGAAAATATCCAGTAAGCGTGTTATAGCACAACACAGAACAAGACACTATCCAGCTCAATTATATCCAGAGCACCAAGGACACCCTCTAGTGGCCAAATAAGAATACAGCCAGAAGACAATTAAACCACAGATGTGCAACAGATGTTATCCGAAAATTATTTAATGCCGAAAAGCAATAATTTTTTTATAGGCCTCATTCACACTATACGCAGCAACTCAGCAATTAAAAAATGGAGCAGGTGGCATTTTCCTCCAATGACCTACAATTTAAATTCAAGTCAGATGAATGGGGACTTTTGAAAGACATGAATAGGCATTGATGTGTAAATGTATGTGAACAGTGTGCTTGGTGCCAACGAGGACTAGAGACAGAAACTGACAGTCACCTATCAGTCCAGTAAGAACAAGTAAGCTACTAATGATAGTTAGAAAAATAACTTTTAGTGAGTGGTATATTAAACCGTAACTAAATTCTCTATTTTTAACCCTTATGCTGCTAGCCTTAGTTAATAGATAGAAAAGTATTTACACCCCTCACATTTTTGTAAATATTTTATTTTTCAATTCATGTGACAACACTGAAGAAATGACAAGTTGCTACAATGTAAAGTAGTGAGTGTACAGCTTGTATAACACTGTAAATTTGCTGTACCCTCAAAATAACTCAACACACAGCCATTAATGTCTAAACCGCTGGCAACAAAAGTGAGTACACCCATAAGTGAAAATGTCCAAATTGGGCCCAATTAGCCATTTTCCCTCCCCCGGTGTCATGTGACTCGTTAGTGTTATAAGGTCTCAGGTGTGAATGGAGAGCAGGTGTGTTAAATTTGGTGTTATCGCTCTCACTCTCTCATACTGGTCACTGGAGGTTCAACATGGCACCTCATGGCAAAGAACTCTTTGAGGATCTGAAAAAAAGAATTATTGCTTTATATAAAGATGGCCTAGGCTATAAGAAGATTGCCAAGATCCTGAAACTGAGCTGAAGAACGGTGGCCAAGACCATGGAGTTGGTTAACAGGACAGGTTCCACTCAGAACAGACCTTGCCATGGTCGACCAAAGAAGTTGAGTGCACGTGCTCAGCATCAAATTCAGAGGTTGTCTTTGGGAAATAGACTTATTAATATTGCCAGCATTGCTGCAGAGGTTGAAGGGGTGGGGGGATCAGACTGTCAGTGCTCAGACCATAGGCTGCACTCTGCATCAAATTGGTCTGCATGGCTAACATCCCGGAAAGAAGCCTCTTATAAAGATGATGCACAAGAAAGCCTGCAAACAGTTTGCTGAAGACAAGCAAACTAAGTATATGCATTACTGGAACCATTTCCTGTGGTCTAATGAGACCAAGATATTTACTTGGTTCAGATGGTGTCAAGCGTGTGTGGTGGCAACCAGGTGAGAAGTACAAAGACAAGTGTGTCTTGTCTACAGTCAAGCATGGTGGTGGGAGTGTCATGGTCTGGGGCTGCATGAGGGAACCATGAATGCCAACATGTACTGTGACATTCTGAAGCAGAGCATGATCCTCTCTCTTTTGGAGACTGGGCCGCAGGGCAGTATTCCAACATAACGACCCCTAACACACCTCCAAGACGACTGCCTTGCTAAAGAAGCTGAGAATGAAGGTGATGGACTGGTCAAGCATGTCTCCAGAACGAAACCCTATTGAGCATCTGTGGGGCATCCTCAAATGGAAGATGGGGGAGCGCAAAGTCTCCAACATCCACCAGATCCCTGATGTCGTTATGGAGGAGTGGAAGAGGACTCCAGTGGCAACCTGTGAAGCTCTGGTGAACTCCATGCCCAAGAGGGTTAAGGCAGTGCTGGAAAATAAGGTGGCCACACAAAATATTGACACTTTGGGTCCAATTTGGATATTTTCACTTTGGGGTGTATTCACTTTTGTTGCCAGTGGTTTAGACATTAAAGGGGTTGTAAACCTTCATCCTATGCATTAAGGTGAAAAAACTTCTGTCACTGACCAGCCCCCCAGACACCCCATTTTACTCACCTCAGCCCCGTAATTCCGACGCCGTAGACACGCTTTTCCCCTCTTCCAGTTGTCTCGGCTTTTGATTGGATAGATTGATGGCAGCGCAGCCATTGGCTCCCACTGCTGTCAATGAAATCCAATGCGCCGGGGCTGAGTGCTACATTCTGTGTCTATGGACGCAAATGCTGGACTCAGGAGCGCACCCGCCAGGTAACCCCCCGGGAGAGCACTTCTCCTAGGGGGTTATATGATGCGGGCAGGAGCTACCAGCGCCGCCAGAGGACCCCAGAAGTCGAGGATCAGGCCAATCTGTGCAAAACTAACTACACAGTGGAGGTAAGTATGTTTGTTATTTATATATATATATATAAAAAACGCTTTACAATCACTTTATTGGCTGTGTGTTATTGTGAGGGGACAGTAAATTTACACTGTTATACAAGCTGTACACTCACTACATTGTAGCAAAGTGTAATTTCTTCAGTGTTGTCACATGAAAATGTATCAAAATATTTACAAAAATTTGAGGGATGTACTTACTTTTGTGAGATACTGTACATACTCTTACTAGGGCTAATCTGGACAGGACACAGGAGGCACATGTCTTCAAAGTGTGGGAGGGAATCCACACAAGCACAAGCAGGACATGCAAACTTCATGCTGATGGTGCCCTGGTTGGTATTGATTTGAACCAAAGACTCCAGTGCAGGGCTGTCTTAATGAGAGGGCACACCTGGGCACTGCACAGGGGCCCCAGCTTCATGGGGGGCGCCTGCACTTTCCCCAAAGCAGCTGGTCCTTGAGCTCATGCTTCCCCGAAATTGGGGGCCCCATGATGGCACTGAGAGTGATGGATACACAGGGGAGGCAGGCTGGCAGCATTGCGCCTTGCAGAACGATACCTATTATTTCACAGCCAGCATGGAGGGGCACGGCCGGAGCGCCAGTGATGCTCTGACCCTGCCCCATGGAGCTTGAATGCTTGGGACTAGAAGGCCGCGGGATAGGAGCTGGAGTGGGAGCTGCTGAGTCGGCAGCAGTGAAAGCCCACCTGAGGAAGTAGCATTGTGGATGGTGTCATGTTGAGCCCAGCTGTCCAGCACTGTTTGCACTGAAAGGATTGGAATGCCCGGAGGAATGTTCCCTCCTTCGCCCCTCCGTCTGCCTGCTTGATTGGTGAGTGCAGTGCTGGAGGTGGGCACAGAGCCAAAAGTTTACATGCACTGTATCTACACTGGAAAAGGGGGCACTATGTGGATGGAATAATTGGTGCGGGGAAATATCAAGGGTGTATGGGGGAAAACAATGCTGAGGGGGGTCTGGGGTGTATAGGGGGTAGCAATGCTTTGGGTAGCTTGGGTGGCTATAGTGCTAGAGGTATCAGGGATGTAGAGAAGTCACAGTGTAGGGGGTATCAGGAATGTAGTGGGGTGACAATACAAGGGGTTTCTTATGGTATATGGTTACAGTGCTAGGGGGATATCTTGGGTGTAGAGGAGTCAGAGTGCTGGGGGTATATCTGGAGTGTAGAGGGGTCAGAGTGCTGGGGGGGATATTTGGGGTGTAGAGGGGTCATAGTGCTGTGGGGATATCTGTGGTGTAGAAGGGTCATAATGCTGGGGGGGATATCTGGGGTGTAGAGGGGTCAGAGTGCTGTGGGGATATCTGTGGTGTAGAAGGTTTAGAATGCTGGGGGGATATCTGGGGTGTAGAGGGGTCAGAGTGCTGGGGGTATATCTAGAGTGTAGAGGGGTTCGAGTGCTGGGGGGGATATTTGGGGTGTAGAGGGGTCATAGTGCTGGGGGGAAATCTGGGGTGTAGAGGGGTCAGAGTGCTGGGGGGGATATCTGGGGTGTAGAGGGGTCAGAATGCTGGGGGGATATCTGGGCTGTAGAGGGGTCATAGTGCTGTGTGGATATCTGTGGTGTAGAAGGTTCAGAATGCTGGGAGGATATCTGGGGTGTAGAGGGGCCAGAGTGCTGGGGGGATATCTAGGGCGCAGAGGGGCCATAGTGCTGGGGGGATATCTAGGGCGCAGAGGGGCCAGAGTGCTGGGGGGATATCTAGGGTGCTGGGGGGATATCTAGGGCGCAGAGGGGCCAGAGTGCTGGGGGATATCTAGGGCGCAGAGGGGCCAGAGTGCTGGGGGGATATCTAGGGTGCTGGGGGGATATCTAGGGCGCAGGGGGGCCAGAGTGCTGGGGGGATATCTAGGGCGCAGAGGGGCCATAGTGCTGGGGAGGCATCATTCTAGCAGATATATTATATGCACAGGACAACTTTGTTACTTTATGTATGTAGTATTTTCCCACTGTTACTTTGCTGTACAGAATGATTGTTCATGTAGTTAATGTGGAGCTCCAACCAAAAGGGGAAGCTCCGCTTATCTGCCTCCTACCTACTTGATGTCTGTTTACCTGCACTGTCTCCATTGTAGGGGCCCCAGATCATAACTTTGCCCAGGGGCCCATGATGCTATTAAGACAGCCCTGTACCAGAACTGTAAGGCAGTAGGAATGAACCGAACACCCCCCAGTTCGGTTCGCATTAGGACTTATCCCAATTGTGTCTGTGTGTTTTTTTAAAATGTTTTACACTTTCTTTGTGAAATGGTAGAGGTACAATGTACCCCTTACCAATTCACATAGGGGGGACCGAGATCTGGGGGAATCTTCCAGATTCCGATAAGCCCCCTGCCCGCAGACCTCCACAAGGGTTGTGGGGATGAGGCCCTTGTCCGAATCAACATGGGCACAAGGTGCTTTGAGGGGTCACAGACCCCCAAAGCATCCTTCCCGTGTTGAGGGCATGTGGCCTGGTATGGTTCAGGATGGGGGGCGCTCTCTCATCTCCCCTTTTTTCCTGCGGCCTGCCAGATTGCGTGCTCGGATAAAGGGTCTGGTATGGCACGGGAAACAATCGCTACTTTACAGGTATACTATACACACCCCCCACGTATGAAATATAACCACTTCCTGCCCGGTCAATAGACAATTGACGTCCGGGAAGTGGTTGTGAAATCCTGACTGGACGTCTATTGGCGTCCAGCAGGATTACATGCCGGCGCGCTCCCATGGGGGCGTGCAGCGCGGCGATCTGTGATCTGTGATCAGTCTGACACCCTGCATCTCCAATCTCGGTAAAGAGTCGTGTCCCATTACGGCTGAATATGATATAAACAGGAAGAGCCGTTGATGACAGACGCGAGTAGAGGAGAGCCGATCGGCGGCTCTCCTTACAGGGGGGGTTCGCGCTGATTTTTTATCAGCGCAGCCTAACCTCAGATGCCCACACTGGACCACCAGGGAAGCCCACACTAGACCACCAGGGAAGGAGGCAGTAAAAAATAAAAATAAATGAGAAAGATGCCAATCAGTGCCCACAAATGGGCACTGACTGGCAACATGGGCACTGGGATAAACAAGTGATGCCCAGCAATGCCCTCAGTGCCACCCCTCAGTGTCCATCAGTGCCACCCCTCAGTGTCCATCAGTGCCACCCCTCAGTGTCTATCAGTGCCACCCCTCAGTGCCCAATGCCCACCTATCAGTGCCCATCTGTGCCACCCATAAGTACCCATCAGTGCCACCCATAAGTGCCGCCCATGAGTGCCCATCAGTGTCGCCTATGAGTGCCCAGTGCCGCCTATGAGTGCCCATCAGTGCCGCCTATGAGTGCCCATCAGTGCCGCCTATGAGTGCCCATCAGTGCCGCCTATGAGTGCCCATAAGTGCCGCATACCAGCGCCGCCTATCAGTGCCCATCAGTGCCACCTATAAATGTCCATCAGTGCCGCCTATCAGTGCCCATCAGTGCCACCTCATCGGTGCCCATCAGTGCCCGTAATCGAAGAAGAAAACTTACTTATTTACAAAAAAATAACAGAAAAAAATAAAAACTTTATTTTTCTCAAAATTTTCGGTCTTTTTATAGTTGTTGCGCAAAAAATGAAAATCGCAGAGGTGATCAAATACCAACAAAAGAAAGCTCTATTTGTGGGAATAAAATGATAAAAAAATTGTTTGGGTACAGTGTAGCATGACCGCGCAATTGTCATTCAAAGTGCAACAGCGCTGAAAGCTGAAAATTGGCTTGGGCAGGAAGGTGCGTAAGTGCCCGGTATGAAAGTGGTTAAAGGAATATTTCACTTTTATTGTTTCACTTTAAGCATTATTAAAATCACTCCTCCCGAAAAAACTGCAGTTTTTAAACTTTTTTTGCATTGATACATGTCCCCTGGGGCAGGACCCGGGTCCCCAAACACTTTCTATGACAATAACTTGCATATAAGCCTTTAAAATTAGCACTTTAAATTTCTCGCATAGACTTTTACAGGGTGTTCCGTGGCTTTTCGAACTTGCCGCTAACACCCCAAATTGAACGGACGGGTGAAAAGGCAAATTCGAGTCGAACATGAGATCCCTATAAGGCAGGACTGCTAACCACTAACCACTATAACATGTGTGGGTATTTGTATATAATGTAAATCTGCCACAAAAGTAGCTTTTGGAGATTCAGGCTTTGAGCTACAGGCATCTAAGTGTTCATGTTGGCCCGGATTCAGTAAGAATTGCGCATAAATTACGGAGGCACAGGCGCCCCCGGAAGTTTTCGCCGCTGCCCTCGATTCACGGAGCAGTTGCTCCGTAAATTGCGAGGGCGGGCCGGCAAAATTGCCCGGCGTAAGCGCGCGCAATTTAAATGATCCCGCAGGGAGGCGGGAATCACTTAAATTAGGCGCGTTCCCGCGCTGATCGTAAAGCGCATGCGCCGTCGGGAAACTTTCCCGACGTGTATTGCGGCAAATGACGTTGCAAGGACGTCATTTGCTTCAAAGTGAACGTGAATGGCGTCCAGCGCCATTCACAAATCACTTACGCAAACGACGTGAAATTCAAATTTCACGACGCGGGAACGGCGGGTATACTTTAGCATTGGCTGCCCCTACTATTAGAAGGGGCAGCCTTACGCTAAAGACGCCGTACGGAAACTCCGTAACTTGCGTACGCAGGGCTCGCGCAACATTGTGAATCGGTGTTAGTATGCAATTTGCATACTATACACTGAGCACAATGGGAGCACCCCCTAGCGGTCATCGCAAGAATGCAGCCTAAAATCTGCGTGGCATAAGAGCCTTATGCCACGCAGATTTTAGGCTGCAGTCGGCGTTACGATGTTCCTGAATCAGGAGCATTCGTAACGCCGGCACAAGCAAGCAATTGCGCTGCGTAACTATGGTTACGTAGGCGCAATTGCTCTCTGAATCCGGGCCATTGGATAGATAGTCACCATTGTAATACTTGAGACTTTGAGCATTTTGGAGCTACAAGCTACAGGTGTGACTAGGGCCTTAGATGGGGAAGGACAGCCTTGCAATAAAAAAACAATGTCATCCAATAACTAAATTGCAGGGTGTAAAATAATGGACTGGGAGCTATGGTGAGCAGAACAGTGGGAACCTTCACGTGTGATAATGTACTTAACACTAATTAATGAGATTATTGAATTAATTGCTTAATTCCTGTGTAGTGTCAAGGTTCTCCCCAGGAGAGCAATTTACACATGTGCTGCCTTTTAGAGGATAAAGTCTTGGTAGCAGTGTCAAGTCCATTCTACCTTGGGGCCACGTGCTTCAGGTTAATACATTAAGATGATTAGCAAATACTTGTGAAGGCACACACATCCAGAAAAGAAATACAAGGTTATATGTAGTGAAAATGTAAATCAGGAAAGACACTTGGACAGACTCAGGGAGTACGCTTTGTGTATTGCCATTTACTAAATACAAATTGAAGTCTTTATTGTGTAACAGTATAGCCATACATGGTGAAGTGGGCTAAAAGAAGCCAAAAAGTCCCCCCCAGTTAATTGGTGAGACACATGGTAGAGCCCTCCTAAAACAGAAAGTATGTGCAGGTCTCACTTCCATATCAAAAGTAATGGGTCTCATTTCAGGATAGTGGGCGGAGCCATGCAAATCATCCCTTTATGCTTCTTATTCCAATCTGCATACCACTGCATTGTAGAGCCTTAAAAAAAAAGAAAGAAAAAAAGGCAATGTAGGTCTTACTTTTATCAGAGATCCAAAAACTGATGACTTTTAAGCCTATTGTCCTATTTGTCTTAATTTCTTAGTTTGTCATTATCACTGAAAGTGAAATAAAATCTCACATTTTGGGTTTTCAACAGAAAAGGAATAGAGGGAAAAGCTGCCATTCAGGACACAAGTTCTGGTGACAACAAAAGATTCCCTCCATTTGGAGGGATTTCCTCTTGGTTCCTGTTTTGGCAATGGGACAGGAAGTGAAGGAAAAGCTCCCCAATGGGACACAAATATGACAGGGATTGGCTGTCTAAGGGTGACTCTGTTGCTCCCCCATCTGGAGTGAAGATACCCTTAGGCCTTGTAGACACAAGAGGATTTCCGCTGGAAACGGTCCGCCGGACCGTTTCCAGCGGATAAATCCTCTGGCGGATTTTGATCTGATGGCTGTACACACCATCAGATTAAAATACCCACGGAATACATCCACGGTGACGTGCCGAATCATTACGACGCATGCGAGGGATGGGAGCGGACGGACTGATCCGGTGAGTCTGTACAGACGACCGGATCAGTCCGCTGGACTGGATTCCAGCGGATAGATTTCTTAGCGTCGGCTGGATTTTTTTCCGCTGGGAAATGTCCGCTTGGACGTACACACGACCGGATCTATCTGCTGGAACTGATCCGCGGATCAATCCCAACGGATCGATCCGGTCGTGTGTACGGGGCCTAAGACAGGAATACTGGCCAGATTTTCAAGGTAAAATTAAGTAAAAGAAGCCTACAACAAATGTCCATGTCTGAGACAGAGTCAGTGGCAGCTGATGGTTATTTTTTTGAGGGGTAGCAAACAGCCCCTCCGGGCCGCTGGTGAAGCGGCACTAACACACTCCCCTACCATCACCCGCTGTCCTTACCTTGGGTGCGGGTGGTGAGAGCGTGGGGGAAAGATGCTCTGGTGTCCTCTCCTGGAGCAGCTTCCACAGTGTCTCCTCTCCCCTCCTCCCGAGGATAGGCATCCAATAGGATCGCCAGAGGTTTTGGGCAATCGGGAAACAGGTTTCATATTAGTGTTGCAACAGCAAATTTTAATTCGCTGTTGCAACACACCTACGTGGGCTACAGAGGCAATGTTCTGCATCCCGAGTCCACCCTATTTTGAAGCCTATTAAAAGCCTATAATTCTAATCATCGCTTAAAAAAAAAAATCCATATCCATTATGCATATAGGGGGTGGAGAGGATTGGGGGGGGTAGCAGCGCCCGGGCACACCTAATGGACGGGCTGCCCCTGGACATGGTCACATACCTGTGGGGAACGTACAGAAATGTGTCACATAAATGCACCAGAATTGCCACAAATTACTCCACAGAGCCTTGCTGCCAATGAGGCCAAACCAGACATTTCATTATCAGTGCATGCCCAGCCCCAGTGTTTTTGGTTACTGGTGGCTGCCTGCATCCTAGCAACCAAAGATGTGGTACAGCTGTCTGCATCCTACCAACCAATGACGCTGTAAAGCTGACAAGGTCCTAGCAACCAATGACGGGTCGGTAAAAAGCATGACATTTATCTTATTCACCTCCAGTTTTCTTAACCCTTTACAATCACCCAACAAATATGTGCCGTGGGAAAAGGGTGGGGCTTTGATGCCCACATGCTGCACATATGCTTCACTGGGCAGCTGATTGTGTTGAGAGTGCGCTCACTCCCAAAACACAAGGGCTGATCTGCCAAAGACCAGGCTAAAGATAAGTAGCCTGTGAGACCAGCTTCCTATTATGGACGGGGTCTAGCTGTGCCTGTCACCTAACCAGGTACCATGCCAACGACTGGTTTCTGTTCTTCCTTGCGGGTTACCCTGTGGTGACTGCCTCCTCTTCCTTGCTGAGTAATCCTCTGTTGTATTGGTGATACACATACTCCATAGTGTCGTTGGAGGCCCAGGTTCTTAAGGAATACTCAAAGATCCAACATGCACCACTTGAATAACTTCAGACCAGGCTCTGAGCAGTTGAAAGAACTTTTACTGGAAGCTTGGCACACCATGCATGATATGCAAAAGCGTCCTTCTCCTAGCTGAAACTAACTGTGGCTGCCACCGGTTACCTGCGCAGGTGAAGTATCTTTGGTTGAAGTTCATACTTGGGAAGACTCTAAGGCCGTGTTCACACCGTCCCCACATGCGGTTCACAGCAGGGGTCCGGTGCGTGCTGGTTCACCGGTTCAGGTCCGATTTCAGCCTGAATTTTGGGCTGTAATCGAACCTGTAACGCACCAAAAAAGGCACACGTTTTCCCAGCACACCGCACTGGACCCTCTGCGGAGATATGTGAACTGGCTCCATAGAGAGCCAGTCACATTCTCCTGCTATGCAAATTGAATGCGGGGAAGCGCGAATTCAATTCGCATGGGTGTGAACCCGGCCTTATGGAGAAGTCCATGTTCTTAGGGTGTCCTGATAAATCTGTGCTCCAAAGCCTCTACACATGTCCTGTACTTTTTAAGCTCCTCCTTTGTGCATTTTTTTGTCAACCCTAGGATCAAGGACCTCTTCCCTTTATAGAGCACAGGAGGGAGGCTGGACCTCACAGAAAACCCCCAAACACACTCGGAAAAGGCAACAAAATCAATAACCCTTTCTCCTTGACCTGGGCAGCTGGATGCTAACTAAACATACGGTAGGCCACCTGCCTACATGCCAAACCTTCTTACCACCCTGTGTAAAGTTATGCTGGGGTGGTCAGGAAGGGGCTAAAGCAGGGGTGCCCAACCCTTTGAAGAGCGAGGGCTACTTAAAGGGGAGTTCCACCCACAATTTCACTTTTTAAATATAAATACCCCTCTAATACACAAGCTTAATGTAGTCTAGTAAAGTTAGTCTGTAAACTAAGGTCCGTTTTGTTAGGTTGTTAGAGCATTTAGTTTGTTTATAATCTAGAAATAGACCGTGGCCATCTTAAGTGTGGGCATCATGAAGCCAGACTGTATGACTTCCTGGATTTCAGCCTTGCAGATCTCGCACATGCTCAGTGCTTCACAAGCTATGTAATAGGTTTCAGTCAGGTTTATTTGCAAGGACTACTGGGATACATGATGCCTATCCCAGAAACCCTTGCGAATAGCCTTGTGACTTAATAGCCTAGGCTAATAAGGAGGAGGAAGTAATGAAGGACTACAAAATAAAGGTATTTACAAGCAACAAAATAAATAAAAATTGTCCATTCTGAACACTATGAGATTAGGGCATGCAGCACAGACAAACATAAAAAAATGGGTGGAACTCCACTTTAAGCGACTTGGTAACTGGTCGCGGGCCACAATGAGCAGAACGGGCAGATGACAGACCCTTGTCCACTCTGCATATACAGAGCAGACAGGGGCACAACCCACTCTACTCTATGGGTGATCAGACGGAAAGGGACGGATCCCCTTCTGTTTTTTTTTTAGCAGATCGGATTCGAGGTAGGAGGGTGTAAATGAACACAAGTCCGTTTACATCTGCTGCTCCATAGAGGTAAATGAAGGGTCTGATTGGGTCAGACCAATTGTGTGAAAGGGGCCTAAGGCTGTTTTCAAAATGATGCACTGTGGTTTACCCACACCATGGGTGCAGCGCAGTATTATACACTGTGATTTTAGTAACAAACTTACCGTTAATAACATTCTTCCATTTAGGTCAGGCATGTCCAAAGTCCAGCCCGGGAGCCAATTGCGGCCCCCTTTCCGGTTCAATGTGGCCCCCCTGGTAATTTGGATATATACTGTATTTATCGGTGCTGCCTAGGAAGGGGGAAACGAGTGCTGTCAAATTACATACACATACCTCCCAACTGTCCCTGATTTCGAGGGACTGTCCCTGATTTGGAGCAATGTCCCTCTGTCCCTCATTCTCCTCATTTGTCCCTCATTTTGGTCTGATCTATACAGATGTATATAAAATGCACTTTTTATCTATCAAAAAGTGTTTCCCAGTGCTGAACCTTTCATCTGATTTCTAAATTGCTGCATTTGTAAATTCCAAAAGCCAATATAAAGAAATAGTAGTGGTAAAAAAAAGCACTTGTGGGTTTAACCAATCTTATTTTTTTGTACAATTCTCCTTTAAGGGGCGTGGCAAGTGGTGTGTCCTATGCCTACATACTTTTGCTGATAGGTGTCCCTCATTCCCATCTCAGAAAGTTGGGAGGTATGCATACAGGAGAATCTCCTGTTTACTCTGTGGCATCTGTAATAGGAAGTCCCGTATCCTGGGCTGCCATTGGACGACTCCTCTGTCTATCATAGGAGGCGGGACATTGTATTAAAGAGGCTGCTGTGTAAACAGGAGATTCTCCTGTATGTAATCTGTTGGCGCTCGTCCAGCCCTCCGAGGCTGCAGATGGGCATCGATCAGGCTGCATTCATGGCAATAGAGAGGCTGCATTCATGGCAATGGTGAGGCTGCAGATGGGCACTGATTAGGCTGCATTGATGGGCAATGACCCTTATTTTGCTTCACAGTTCTTTATTTACATTTTTTTCCCCCTGAAACTTCCTTCCTAAAGTGAAGGTGCGTGTTATACGCTGATAAATACGGTATATCCAAATAACACACCAAGCTCATCTCTTCACCACACACAGCCACAAAGGCAAGAGAATTCTTGTTGGGCGGTGTATTAGTGCTTGGACAAACACACTTAGACCAAATTTTAATGGTTCAAAGAATGTCAAAGAATGTCAGGCAAAATGGTCGGCGCTTACGCATGTTCACTTTATCAAATCTGGCCCTCTTTGAAAAAAGTTTGGGCACCCCTGATTTAGGTTGTTGCTGTCCCAAGAAGAGTTCATTTGGTATCGCTTTGATTGTGACAGGGGCTGGCGCTATACAGGAAGCATCGGCTTATGCGGCTCTGCTCTGCAGCCGCTTGCTTCCTCTATTGCTGGCTCCATTCACAACACTGATGCTCTAGGATGGCGTGTTGGCAACTCACTGTCTGGGCCTGCCATCTCAGAGCAGAAGGTCGCGGGCCACATCATATGACGTCCTCCCATGATCACACTTTGCACGAGCCAGCTGCGGCACGCTTTGTGATCGATGTGTCCTTAGCACACAGCTGATCCCAGATCGGGGTAAAGTGCCAATCACAGCGGCCCTTTACCACGTGACCAGATGTGTTCAGTCACAGCTGATCAAGATGTAAACAAAAGCCAGCTGCTGAGAGTGTGAGGAGAGGAGAGCCGGCAACTAACTTGTGTGAAAGGGACATCTCTACAATGATTATCAGTGCAGTCCCAACAGTGCCCACCAGTGCTGCCTATCAGTGGCCACCAGTGCTGCCAAACAGTGCTCATTAGTAGTGCCCATCAGTATCATCTATCAGTGCTGCTTCATTAGTGCTCACCACTGCTGCCAATTAGTGCCACCTTATCAGTGCAGCCTCATCAGTGCCACCTCATCAGTGCTCATCAGTGCAGCCCCATCAGTGCCGCCCCATCAGTGCTCATCAGTGCAACCTATCAGTGTACATCATTGCAGCCTCATCAGTGCCCACCAGTGAAGACTCACAAGTGAAGGAGAAAAATTGTCTTTTACTAACACAAAATCAGCTAAAGCAGCCCCAAGGGTGGCACCATCCGCATGGAACTTCCACTTTATAGTGCTGTTGTACGTGTTGTATGTCACCGCGCTTTGCTAGAGCATTTTTTTTTTCACGATTGTCTGTAGGCAAGACAGTTTTAATGATCAAGTTAAAAAACGTTGTTTTTTCTAGAGCCTGAAATACGTCATTTTTTAGAACCCGAGAAATGATTGTGTGTACGCGGTATTACATGTTTTATGCAGAATTAAGTTACAAACTTTATCAGTGCAGCCACACCTGTGCCCATCATTGTAGCCTCTGCTCACTGTGCCCACCATTACGGCCTCTGCTCACTCTGCCCACCATTGCGGCCTCTGCTCACTGTGCCCACCATTGCGGCCTCTGCTCACTGTGCCCACCATTACGGCCTCTGCTCACTGTGCCCACCATTGCGGCCTCTGCTCACTGTGCCCACCATTGCAGCCTCTGCTCACTGTGCCCACCATTGCGGCCTTTACTCACTGTGCCCACCATTGCAGTCTCTGCTCACTGTGCCCACCATTGCAGCCTCTGCTCACTGTGCCCACCATTAGACATGTGCACTGCCCAAAAATTCGCTTTTTTCGTTTATTTTCGTTTTATTTATTTTTTCGGAAATTCGAAAAAATCGTTTTTTCTGTTTTTGTTTAATTAGTTTTTTTGATTTTTTCGGAAATTCTGAAATTTCGAAAAAAATCGTTTTATTCGTTTTTTTGCTTTTTTCGTAAATTCAGGAAATTTTCGGATTTCCGAAAAAGCAAGAAACGGAAAAACGAATGAAATGGAAAAAAAAAGAATTTTCGGAAATTCGAAAATTTATGAATTTTCGCATTTTTGAATTTTTCAATTTTCGATAGTTCGAATTTCGAATTTTTCAATTTTCGAAATTTCGAATTTTTGACATTTCGAATTTTTCAATTTTCGAAATTTCGCATTTTCGAATTTTTCAATTTTCGATATTTCGAATTTCGAATTTTTCAATTTTCAAAATTTCGAATTTTTGACATTTAGAATTTTTCAATTTTCGAAATTTCGTATTTCGAATTTTTTAATTTCGAAATTTCGATTTTCGAATTTTTTTATTTTTCAATTTCGAATTTTTCAATTTTCGAAATTTCGAATTTTTCAATTTTCGAAATTTCGAATTTTTCAATTTTCGTAATTTCGAATTTTTGACATTTTGCATTTTTCAATTTTAGAAATTTCGAATTTCGAATTTTTCAATTTTCGCATTTTTCAGTTTTCGAATTTTTCAATTCGGAAATACGAAAATATTCGGAAATACGAAAATTCGGAAATACGAAATTTCTAAATTTCGAAAATTTAAAAATTCGAAATTTCGAAAATTGAAAAAATCGAAATTTTTCAATTTTCGAATTTTTCAATTTCGAATTTTCGAAATTCGGAAATACAAAAATTCGGAAATACGAAATTTCAAAATTTCGAAAATTGAAAAATTCGAAATAGCTTTTTTCGTAAATTCGGGAAATTTTCGGATTTCCGAAAAAGCAAGAAACGGAAAAACGAATGAAACGGAAAAAAAAAAAGAATTTTTGGAAATTCGGAAATTTACGAACTTTCGAAATTTCGCATTTTCGATTTTTTCAATTTTCGATAGTTCGATTTTCGAATTTTTCAATTTTCGATATTTCGAATTTCGAATTTTTCAATTTTCGAAATTTCGAATTTTTGACATTTCGAATTTTTCAATTTTCGAAATTTCGAATTTTCGAAATTTCGTATTTCGAATTTTTCGAATTTTTTAATTTTCGAAATTTCGATTTTCAAATTTTTTTATTTTTCAATTTCGAATTTTTCAATTTTCGAAATTTCGAATTTTTCAATTTTCGTAATTTCGAATTTTTGACATTTCGCATTTTTCAATTTTAGAAATTTAGAATTTTTCAATTTTCGCATTTTTCAGTTTTCCAATTTTTCAATTCGGAAATACGAAAATATTCGGAAATACGAAAATTCGGAAATACGAAATTTCAAAATTGAAAAATTCGAAATTTCGAAAATTGAAAAATTCGAAAATGGAAAAAATCTAAATTTTTCAATTTTCGAATTTTTCAATTTCGAAATTCGGAAATACGAAAATTCGGAAATACGAAAATTCGAACATTTTTTACAATTTTCGATTTTTTTGTGCTCACTGTGCCCACCATTGCGGCCTCTGCTCACTGTGCCCACCATTGCAGCCTCTGCTCACTGTGCCCACCATTGCAGCCTCTGCTCACTGTGCCCACCATTGCAGCCTCTGCTCACTGTGCCCACCATTGCAGCCTCTGCTCACTGTGCCCACCATTGCAGCATTTACTCACTGTGCCCGCTATTGCAGTCTTTACTCACTGTGCCCACTATTGTAGCCTCTGCTCACCTGTGCAGAGGATTGACCAATGGGAGGAGGAGCTGGGAGTGGGGGGGAGCACGGGCATGCAGGGATTGATAGGGAGCCGTTCTCCCATTGATCACCCCAGGGAAGAGAAAAGCCGCGGGATTATAGAGCCGATAGCCCACTGTTACATCTGACTTTACATTGCAATTGCCACCGCTCCTCTCTGGGTTACACAGCCCCGCCTCCTGACCCCGTGCCTGTATCCGATTGACAGAATGCCAGTCCAATGCTGGGACGTGTAACAGCGGGTTATCAGCTCTGTAATCCCGCGGCTTTTTTCTTCCCCGGGGTGATCGATGGGAGAACGGCTCCCGATCAATCCCTGCATCCCGGCAGTACCCGCGCTCCCCCCCACTCCCAGCTCCTCACCAGAAACAATTTTCCACTCAAAAAATGCGAGTAGGCGAGTGGAAAATTTGAGGGCAGGTGTAGCATGACCATGCAATGTGCCCATTAGGCAAGTAGTTAAAGTGATATTAAACCCAAAACCAGAAATGTAATATATTGCAGTTTACCAATCATTAGATGTGGTGACTGCTGCATTAGTTTTCCTTTTTTTTTTTTTAAGGATTTTGTCCCCTCTGTTTTCACCAAGGGATCCAGCCAGTAGCACACCTCTTGTATTAGGTTGCTTCCACTTTGGATGAAGGAGCAGAGGAGGCAATGAAGACAGCAGCATTGTCAGTCCGGGGGGGGGGGGGGGATGTTTTAATAATACATGTATTAGCAGATTTAATGACACTGACAAACTGAACCCAAACTCCAGTTCACCCTTTATAATCAGTTACAGTAAACAGTTTTTTACTTTTGGGATAAAGGTTTTACAATAAAAGCTGGTCATTATGAGCACCCCTGTCAGTGTTAAAGAGGTTGTAAGCCTCCAAAAAAAAAAAAAACTGTAAGACAAATGCACAATGAGCTAGTATGCATTGCATACTAGCTCATTATGAAATGCGTACCTTAGAATGATGTCCTGCAGCGGCACCTGCACTCCCTGAATTACTTCCGGGTTTGCGGGCTCCAGTGCTGTGATTGGCCGGAGCATGGGTGCACAAGCCCTAAAGAAACGGCTTGAGTGGGCCATTCCTTCAGTATGCATGTGACGATGATATCGGTGGCAGCGTATATAATAAATATCTCCTAAACAGTGCAAGTTTAAGAGATATTTACAGTACCTACAGATAAGCCTTATTATAGGCTTACTTATAGTTATAACTAGCTGAATACCCGGCGTTGCCCGGTCTTCCTATCTTAACCTTTTGGGGAGGAAAATCATAGTAATATAAATATACCCATCTTTTATATAAGGGTGTAGGTAAGGGTTAATTTAACTGTCATATAAGTAATATGTGTAGCAGGTATTATTGAAATATCTCCAGGCGTACAGAAGTTATGTGGGAACATACATTTCCCATTGATTTGCATGGGACTTTAAACAAAAACCCCGACCCTCACAAATGGGGGTAGTTAAGGGATAAATTAACTATCCTATAGTTTAAGTGGACATATAAGTAACATGTGACCAAGTGTTATCCATGACTAAGCACTGACGCCAGTGCGAAACGTTGGCCATACTGATTTTTGTGGGCTTGCAGTGACTGTATGCACAGTTGAAAATAAAGACATCTCTTTTAAAGAAAATTTTGGAGTGCGGCTGTCCAGCTTTTGTTCTTTTGTTTTTTTGTTATCGAAATATGTACAGCCGTTTGGAAGTTATGAAGTAACATGTATTTCCCATAGAGTTGGATGGGACTTTAAAGGAAAACCCCGACCATGGCAAATGGGGGTGGGTAAGGGTTAAACCACCTATCCTATGTTTGTTGCTGACATATAAGTAACATGTGTGCCAAGTTTCATGTTAATATCTTTAGCCGTTTGGACGTGATGCTGGAACATACATACATACATACATACATACACACACAGACACGTTGAGTTATATATATATAGATTAAGGATGAGCTCCGGCGTGTTCACAAAGCCCACGTGCAGAGCCCGCCAGGAAGTCGGCACTGCGCTGCTCTAATCACAGGCAGTGAAAAATTGTCCCGATGCACGGCTGCAGAGATCGGGAAATGTCTCACTGCCTGTGATTAGCGCAGAGCAGTGCCGACTTCCTGGCGGGCTCTGCAATTGGCATTTATGATCACGCCGGAGCTCATGCTTAGTTACAATTAAACAGGAAGACTTTACTTCCTGTTTAAAGGGGTTGTAAAGGAAAAAATGTTTTTCCCTAAATAGCTTCCTTTACCTTAGTGCAGTCCTCCTTCACTTACCTCATCCTTCCATTTTGCTTTTAAATGTCCTTATTTCTTCTGAGAAATCCTCACTTCCTGTTCTTCTGTCTGTAACTCCACACAGTAATGCAAGGCTTTCTCCCTGGTGTGGAGAAAGCCTCTTGAGGGGGCGAACAGGAGTGTCAGGACGCCCACTAACACAGCTCCCTTCTCTATGTGCAAAGTAGAGAGTGTCCTGGCTTGCCTGCTCGTCCCCTCCCCCCTCAAGAGGCTTTCTCCACACCAGAGAGAAAGCCTCGCATTACGGTGGTGAGTTACAGACAGAAGAACAGGAAGTGAGGATTTCTCAGAAGAAATAAGGACATTTAAAAGCAAAATGGAAGGATGAGGTAAGTGAAGGAGGACTGCACTAAGGTAAAGGAAGCTATTTAGGGAAGAAAATGTTTTCCTTTATAACCCCTTTCACACTAGGGTGGTGTGGGCGCTAGCAGTAAAGCGCTGCTAGTTTTAGCGGCGCTTTACCACTGTTATAGCGGCGCTATTCGGCCACCAGCGGGGCACTTTAAACCCCCACTATCGGCCAAAGGGTTAATAGCACCTGTGTTGCAGTGCTTCAGGAGCACTGCCCATTCATTTCAATTGGCACCGCCCTAATGATGCTGCTTGCAGAACTTTTTTTCCCATCCGGCAAGTGCACTGCCCGTGTGAAAGCATTTGGGATTTCTCACTGGCGTGGCTTGAGAGGCGCGATTTGTAGCACTAAAATGCCTAAAAAGCCCCTTCAGTGTGAAAGGGGTCTAAGGGCCAGATCCACAAAGAGCCGGCGTAACGTAAAATTTCCCATTTAAGTTACACTGCCTTAAAATTTCTACCTAAGTGCCCGATCCACAAAGCACTTACCTAGAAATTTTCGGCTGTGTAACTTAAATTCCGCCGGCGCAAGGCGTTCCTCTTCAAATGGGGACGATTCCCATTTAAATTAGGCGCGCTCCCGCGCCGGCCGTACTGCGCATGCTCGTGACGTCATTTTCCAGACGTGCATAGCGCGAAATTACGTTATGCCGAGCTTTGTGGATCGCGCCGGGTCAATAAAGTTGCGTCGGGAAAAAAAAAAATGTTTAAACCAAAAAAAAAACGCGTCGCTGGACAGAAAGGTCTGCTTTTACAAGGTGTAAACAGTTTACACTTTGTAAAAGCATCCCTAATTTTGCGTTTGCAAACTAAAACTTACGGAGAAAAAACGAAGCTGAAAAGCTTCGTGGATCTCCGTAAGTGCTAATTTGCATACCCGAGGCGGCATTTCAACGCGAAATGCCCCCAGTGGCGGATGCGGTACTGCATCCTAAGATCCGGCAGTGTAAGTCCCTTACACATGCCGGATCTTCTGTCTATCTCTTGGAAACTGATTCTGTGGATCAGTTCCAAAGATAGAAACACGGATACGACGGCGTATCAGTAGATACGCCGGCGTATCCCTTTTGAGGATCTGGCCCTAAGTGATTTGTCTCATCTATGTAAACTGATACATTCTGCTGGAGGGGTTGTGCTGTGAAAATCAACAGACTTGCTGGACAGATCACCAGATGAACCTAGAAGAAAGAAAGACTAAAAAAGAAAACAAATACAGCCATCACATCTATACAAGAATTGATAAGCTGCAATACAATAAATGTTTGCTTTTGGATTGAATGTTGCTCTAATACGGTGGTATGTGTTGATAAAGTTGTAGAAACCATTGTGATCATATAGAAAGTGTTGCAAGTAAGAACATGGTGGATCTGTGGCACACTTGAGAAGTAGACATGAGTGTCCCCGGACAATACAAGGTGCTGAGTGAGAACAGGGACACTCTGATGTCTGAGCCTCCATCTCCATGCAGAGAATCCCCAGCATAGAGCTGGCACAACCTCATTACTTATATGAACCTTCCTCAGACACACTGAGCAGTCTGACTCTGTACACACACAGACAGACATCAACCAAATAACACCGGAAGCGGAAGCGACCAGGGCATTCCACCTTTCCAGCGCGGCCCGATGATGTCACATCGCCGTGTGCTTAACTGAGCTCCGCGCATGCGTGTTGCCCTCTTTTCCGGTGGTGAACATGGCGGGGACAGAGTGAGTAGTCCATGGCCTCTGTATAATCCGCTCCCATCCGTCTGTCAGATCGCCTTTTCCCGGCTTCTCGTCCCCTCAGTAGTGCTGCGAGACGGTGCCGGATAGACTGAGCGCCGTATTAGTGTCGGAGGAGGAGGGAGGGCGGTGTACGGGGGGCCGGGGATTTGCTGAGGTGGTTGCGGCCTGTCAGTCTGTGATCGGGGCTCCTCTATTCTTATCACTGGGGGGGACGGAGCAATGTGTGTTCTCTATAGAACCCTCCTTCCTCCGTGTATTATCACCTTCTATAATACAGGCCCAGCTTCCTGCACCCCACATTTCTACTCTATAGACTGAGCCATACTTCTACTCTATGGACTGATCTATAACTGTATTCTACTCTATGCACTGAGCCATACTTGTACTTTACTCTTATGTACTGAGCCATAACTCCTACTTTACTCTATGGACTGAGCCATACTTCTACTTTACTCTATGGACTGATCGATGACTCTACATGGACTGAGCCATAACTGTATTCTACTCTATGCACTGAGCCATACTTGTACTCTATAGACCAGGGATCTCAAATTGGCGGCCCTTCAGCTGTTGCAAAACTACAAGTCCCATGAGGCATTACAAGGCTGACAGTTACAAGCATGACTCCCTCAGGCAGAGGCATGATGGGACTTGTAGTTCTGCAACAGTGGGAGGGCTGCCAGTTTGAGACCCCTGCTATAGACTGATCTATAACTGTATTCTACTCCTATGCACTGAGCCATACTTCTACTTTACTCTATGCGCTGATTGATGACTCTACATGGGCTGATCCATAACTGTACTCTTATAGACTGAGCCACACTTCTACTCTATGTACTGAGTCGTACTTCTACTTTACTTTGTAGACTGAGCCATACATGTACTGTACATGGGTGCTGGGGGGCAGGCACAGGCGGGTGATGGAGTCCCTGTAAGCCAAATACTGCAGAGGAACACCTGATGTCATGTTCAGGTCTTGGATGTTGGCCAAAATCAATGACTCTGGCTCAGTGGGTAGAATGACCTCGGTAGGTAAAATGTTTACATTGAGGAAGGGGTTCAGAGGATAGTGTGCTATTAACAATGGGCGTGGGGAGGGGGGTCAGCACATTGGGTAGAATGCCACTTGGGAGGTATGTCAGCTGATAGCATGCCGTTTACAGTGGGGGGCTCAGGTAGAATGCCAACTATGGGGGGTAGGTGTCAGTGGGTAGCATGTCATCCACAGTGAAGGGATCAGTGGGTAGCATGCCACTTATGGGGGATGTAGGTGTCAGTGGGTAGCATGCCATTTATAGGGGGGGGGGTAGGTGTCAGTGAGCAGCTTGTCATTTACATTGAGTAGCATGCCACTTATGATGAGTAAGGTGTCAGTGGGTAGCATGCCATTTACAGTGGGGGCTCCAGGCCTGTGCAGACACCTTCAAATGGGAGATCAGCTGCAACTCAGAGAACCCCCAGCGACCTCGGCACAGAATGGCTGCCGTGGGAAATTATCATGAAATGTTGAGTACTGCAGCCTCTTATGATGTCCAGAATGTAATCATGTGAGTGGACCCCAAAATGAGGATTTCTGGGAGCTGTCAGAATGATTTTAGGACAGAGATGACTGTCAGCCTGGGTCCTGACACACAGCTTGCACTCTTCATGTGATCCTGAAAGGTTTCATCCATACATCGGCTATAACATGAAACGGTCACATTCCCCTGAATTGCGGGTGCTTCTCCCTGCTGCCTCCTAGTTTAATTGATGCCCTCACATGGGTGCATCATAAATTCATAGGAAGACTAAAGCTTTCCGTCTGTCATGCAAGGACACCTAGATCTTAGTGGGGCTGCTGGGCATCATTGCACTTGTAGTCCATGGTTCATTGCCTCTGTCACCATAACAGTAGGAATAGCGGGAGCCTGTGCATTGCACCCACAACACATTGATCATGGTGGCATTGCTCTGCAGACGCCAATACAAATGTATAAAATTCAATTTTTCCTTTAAACTCAGAATTTTGACAGTCTTGCTTGTTTTTTGTAGTACTAGTGGTTCTAATTGGTGTGAAGTTTATTTTTATATGTGAACATTTTGGGCATATGTTTGAAAAAACAAACTCTTGATTACAGAGGGAAAAAGTTGCCAGCCGTTCCAGAAAGCCTTCTAAAAAGGCGAAAAGCCTTCGCGGAAGCCAAGGCCAAAAGGATCAAGAAAATCCTGGCTGAAAAGAAGGTGAGGGGTTTTTAATACTTTTATGTCTTACCCTTATCGGGTCTTGTTTTATGTAGGTTTTCTCACTAATTTATCTTGAAATTGTTAACATTTAAATTTTTTCATTCAGGCCCGCAAAGAAAAAAGGAAGGTAATTTACAAGAGAGCCGAATCCTACTACAAAGAATACAGACAGCTGTACAGACGTGAAGTGCGTCTGGCTAGGATGGCTCGCAAAGCTGGAAACTATTATGTGCCTGCTGAACCCAAGTTGGCATTCGTCATTAGAATCAGAGGGTAAGCTAACCTAATGCTGGAATATTAATGTTCTGTACTCAGGCTTCACAATAGATATTGGAATGTGTTTTGTGATTATAGGTGCCCTATGAGAATTATTGGAAGGCTTTTACTATAAACTGGTTATGAGAGAAACCTAGAGGCTGCCCACTGCTTTACTGTCTTTTTTTTTTTTTTTTTATATTATTTTTTTTTTTTTTTATATTATATATATTTTTTTTTAAATGCTAAATGTCCTTTTGTCTTGCTTACTTTCTTGCCTTGCATACAGATCTTAGAGGTGTTCCAGCTTGGGGGGGGGGGGGGGTGTTTAAGTCAGTGGCTACAAATACTGTAGCTGCCGCCACCGTCTTCACTAAGCTAAATACCAGAATACATATTGGCCTGAATTGATTAAGAAATGATTGTAAAGAAAAGGGAAGCTGTATTGGACTATAATGGCATCGTATGAGCAACTGATACAGTCACATTTATCATGTAAAATATTTTTATTACGAAGTAAAAATTTCTAAACATTTACAATAAAATATTGATTGTGACAACCATAAATCAGCTTGTCATTAACATTGAATTAACAATGATGTATACAAAACATCAAATATTGTGCAGTGTATATAAACTGATTAAGAAATTCGATTTTATTTGGGTTAAAGCCTTGCATGACCGCAATTGTTGGTTAAAGCAACGCAGTGCCATATCGAACAAAATGGCCTGGTCAGCTCCAGAAGGTTTTACTGACTTCCTGAAGTGGTTAAACAAACATGTTATATTTTCCTGCTATGAGCAATGGTTTTACACAGAGCAACCCTGATCCTCCTCTTCTTGGGTCCCCTGCCGGTGCTTCTGGCTCCTACCTTCAGAGTGCCTCTAACAAGCCGCTTACTATGGGGGTACTCATCCAGGTTTGATCCCTAGCCACACTGTGCTTCAGTTGACACGGCATCAGGAGCATCAGGAGCCAATGGTATATGCCAGGGCTTGACAAATTTGCTTTAAATCTAGGAGCTGGCTAAAAAAGTTAGTAGCCGTATTTTTTTTTTTTTTTGGCATAAAGACCAGGGGCTTCAGCCTGAAGTCCAAGGCCGGCAAAGGTGGGTGGGTGTAGGAGAGAAGGGGGGGGGGGAGAGGTGGACACCAGAAGCACCTTCTGTCCCAGCCACCATGGCTGTAGCTAAAGTGAGTGTAATTCCTTTTGTCCTGTCTTGCATACAAAACTGAAACTGACAGTACCCCCAACAGCTGCTGGGTCATTTCTTATTATTTTTGTTTTCACGGACCAATTTAGATTTTATCCAGTTTAAGCAAAATGTTTGCGTTGATATGTCAAAGCTTTGCTTATTTTTTTTATTTAATTTTTTTCCCCCCTCATTTTTACAGTATCAATGGAGTAAGTCCAAAGGTTCGCAAAGTGTTGCAGCTCCTCCGTCTTCGCCAGATCTTCAACGGCACCTTTGTCAGGCTCAACAAGGCTTCTATCAACATGTTGAGATTGGTGGAGCCCTACATCGCTTGGGGGTGAGTCTTGTGGCAGCAACCTCCTAAAGTATAAAATTAGTCGTCCTTTCCCGCATTCAGAAGAAACGAACACTTGGTAAAATATTCATGCAAATTTCTGCAGGAGCTTTCATGGGCTTCTCTATGCCTGAATCCTAGTAGTTGGGCAAGGGGGAGCAGGCAATAAACTGTTATTAGGGTGGGCGCACATGCACTTTATGCCTGTGTTTTTCCACAGACTCTAGACTTGTGTGGAACGTTTTGTGCTACTGTTGTAGGATGGTTTGGGTATTCTTGCAGTTTGAATGGTGGGTAACTAAAGTTTTATCTTTCTCAGGTATCCTAATCTGAAGTCTGTGAAGCAGCTCATCTACAAGAGAGGATACCTGAAGATCCAGAAGCAGCGTATCCCTCTCACTGACAACTCTCGGATTGAGAAATACCTAGGTATGCCACAATACACAATGTGACTACCCCATATAGAAGCTAATTTCCCAAACATCTTTGAAGCATTAAAGTGATTGTAAAGTCTTGCTTTAAAAAACAAACAACCCTGTTTATATACTTCCTCCGTGCAGTTGGTTTTGCACAGAGCAGCTCGGGTCACTTTTCGCTGCTCCGGGACCCCTCCGTCCTGACGAGTAGCAGCTTGCTATGCGGGCAGCCAAGCTGCAGCCCTGTGTGCCTCTCTCCTGATTGGTTCCTGCGGCTGTCAGTCAGCCAATGGTGCCGCAGCTGTGCCCCAGCCAATCATGAGAGTTCCGGATGGCTGAGGGAATTGTGGACATCGCTGGACAGAGAAAGGGGCTTGGGGTAATTGTTGTTGGGGGTGCTAGGGAGGCTGCTACAGACTTTTTTTTTTTTTTTTATCTAAATGCATTTAGCTAAACTTTTGCATTTACAACTCCTTTTTAAATGCAGGTCAAATGTTTAGTGTGGGGGGAAGGTGCAGTGTATGAGATTATTTTTTTTAGTTTTGACTACTTCAGATGTAGTAATCTTTGAAGATTATTTCTCTAGGGGTTTCTATGGGCAGGTTCAAGTTCTAATGCCTTTCATATACAGTATACACAACATATTGCAGCTATAACATACAGTGTGGGTTTGTTTTTTGATCAGAACATTTATGCTCCTCTCATAGTGCTGGAGCTTGTATACCTATCTTATTCTTTTTGCCAGTGGGGTAGCCCATTGTAGAGATAGGGCTAGTAGGCATGTGTAGGGATGGAAAAAGAACCCTTGTCAGAATCTCCCAGGATTTGGCTGTAAAATAAGGGTATTAAAGGTTCCTGCACATACCTGCAGCAGACTCCGTGTCTGCAATGTATACCTGCTTGACAATATAATTTTTTTTATTTTTTTTTTTTTTTGCACTAATGCTGAAGAAAAATAAAATGGAGCCACCAAGCCATTTTAAATTGTCTTCATTAAAGTTCTTGCAACACCGCACTTAAAGTGATTGTACAGTCAGATTTTATCTTGCATTGTATGCATTTTGTAATGCTTTTTGTGTCTGACGTGGGACAGATGGCAAAAAAGTTTTCCATGCAGCAGGGTTGTGCCTGCACCGCACAGGCCAACTGCTAGTTTTGTGTACAGGTGAAGAAAGATTATACTCAAAAGATCTTTAAAAAATTATGCTTCACCATTATCCAATGGTGAGCTGTTCAAGTCTACGGAGCCTGCTCTGTGCACCATAACATCAGGTGTGGCCCACAACTGTGTGGGGAGGAGCCTAGAAATGTCTCTTCTCTCCCATAGACCAAAGTGAGCAGTTAACCTGTGTAGTGCAGGCACCGCTCCACTGCATGAGGAAAAATGTTTTGCGCAGAATTGGGCTTTAAGCTAGAAATACATTTTCTCAAAAGTATAGAAAAATACCAGTTGATTGCAGTAAAAATCGTGTGCGATTGTAAATTTGGGAGTCTTGCATACACTTCAAGGGTTTCAAAAGAAGACTAACCATCTATTTTATTCCAACAGGGAAACGTAACATCATTTGTGTTGAAGATCTGATCCATGAGATCTACACTGTTGGCAAAAACTTCAAGGCAGCAAACAATTTCCTCTGGCCCTTCAAATTGTCCTCTCCCAGAGGTGGAATGAAGAAGAAAACCACACACTTTGTAGAGGGTGGAGACGCAGGCAACAGGGAAGACCAGATCAACAGGCTGATAAGGAAAATGAACTAAAAGGTAATGTCATGTGCAAAAGTTCACTGGTTTATGTGAGGAAGCCAAACCTCGAGTTTGGCTGTCAGTCATGTGTGGTAAGAAGCGGACATTTTATTTATGCCTGCTTTCTGTTTAGCTGCCGTTTAAAAAAAAAAATGCCAGTCATTATTGTTTCTTGAGTAGTGAAGTGTTAGAACCTATGCTGAATTTTGCTGTCTATTGGGATACATTTTTCTGCCTCATTGACGAATGTACCCAAGCCACAGTAAAACCATGGCTCAACCAATCTGCAGCAGGTGTAAACTAAGCCTAATTTTGGCTGCGCCCCCCGTGTCTTGTGCTCTGTAATGATTGTGAGGTATTTTGAGGTGCCATTGGAGAGAATTTGCCACAGTTTGTCAGTTTATGCTTGCAAACAAAAGTACAGCAGCCTTGGGCAGGCCATAGGCGGTGCAAATTTCTTTCCTGCAACTATGGTGGTTTGCAGGATTCCCCCATCAACACAATGTGCCGATGGGAATCCCTCCTGCTGTGCAATTGTCTGCTCCCGGGGGTGGGGGAAGCTGTCCCTGCCGGGAGAAGACACTGGTTATTGCTAGCAATTATTGCAAGTAAATCTGGTGGGCTGGTTGTACCCAAGTTGATCAATCAACTTGGTACATTCCGTCTGCCCACACAGTTCAAATTTTGGCAGGTCCATCAGCGATTCGAACGGTGTATGGCCGGCCTTATACAAAAATTTGTTTAAAAAAGAGTACTTTCTTGTTTTAATCAGAGCTTGCAGGTACAACACTTGGTGTTTCTCAAAACCCTTAGAGTTCTAGTGTGAAAGGCAACCTGTTCTGAAAGTAATGATTTATTAAAGAAAAGAATACTACACCACTGCAGCACTTCCTTTGTTTTGCAAGCTCAAAAAGAGCAAGTGCAGGAATTCAAAATAAAAATCATACCCTCGTAGGTGGATGCAGCATCTGACCCCCTCAACTCTAAGCTTGAGAAGTGGGTGAGTAAAGTCACACTGCTCAGTTCTCTGGTCTTTGAAGAGAGCTGGTGACTGTCGCCAGCTTTCTGCTCTGCCCTGCCAGTGCTACCTGGAGCTATCAGGCTGTGCAGGGGGTGGGAGCTGCTGACTTAGTTTTGCAGCGGCTCGCTGGCCTACTGTAAAGATGGGATCTTTCCAAAGCCTGGACCGGCTGAGTGATGTCAGCTGACATCCACTTTAAGTCCATTGTTAAATGCACTCCTGTGATCTGTAGAAAAAGTAGGACCAAAAATGGCTTCTAGTTTTAAAACTTGCAGCAGAAGTAACCTGGCAGCTTGAGGCTGCAGAGGGATAGGTGAACCCACCTGGAATGGTATTGTATGCACTGATCAGTCAAAACAATGACCACGACAGGTAAAGGTGAACAACATTGATTATTTTGTTACAATGGCATCTGAAAGTTGGTTGGATATATTGGCAAGTTCAACATGTCCCCTGAAACTGATGTGTTGAAAGCAGAAAAAATGGGTAAGCGTAAGGAATTTGAGCGACTTTCACAATGGCCATATTCTAATTGCTTGACTGGGTCAGAGCAACTACAAAACTGCTGTCCCTGACTGTATTGGCAAGGACCTACAGAGAGCAAGCCAAGGAAGGAGAACTATCAAACCAGCAATAGTCATGGATGGATTTGAGCTACAGTAGCTCAAATTGACGAAAAAGCAAATGCTGGTTCTGATGGGTATCGGAAGAAACGGTGCATCAGTTAATTGCTTATGGGGCTATATAGTTGTAGATCGGTCGGGGTGTCCATGACCAAAAGCACCCACAGTGGGCATATGGGCATCAGAACTGGACCGTGGAGCAATGGAAGAAGGGGGTCTGATGCATTCAAGAATGATCCATGGAGGCCCCACACCACCACTTACTAGGCCTAAAGTATCTACCACTGAGGGCTTGGAGCCAAAAACCACAGCATACCATTTTAGAGGTCTAGAGAAGTCCATGCCTTAACAGGTATGGTGGGTGGTCAAAATCTTATGGCTGATCAGTGTATATTTATGTGTAATTCGCGTAGACAAGACATGAAAGTGTTTGTCACTAGGAATGAAAGCATGGGCAACAATATTATCCAACCCTTCATGAAAGTGTGTGTGTGTATTTTTGTTTTTTAAAATGTATAGACAAGTGAGGGTTAATCTCCCCAGTAGCTCTATAGACTGCAGTAGAAAGCTGACGGAGAAACAAACCCCTCACCGTCTAAAATTCTGCTGTCTGCTATATAGTGCAAGCACCTAGAGGGCACATACTTGCAACCGTACACACGGGCCAGATATTGGCTGAAACTGGCCAACTTCTGTTCAAGCATGCTTGGCATCCCAGCAGCCCCTGTCGGAACACAATAGCACAGCGGGGAGAACGCTGTACTAACATTGCATAGTTGGCACAGAGACAACCCCCCCCCCCCCCAATAGATGGGTAGAGTTTTGAACGAAATTCTTAGTATGCTCTAAAAAAAAAAAGTTATTAATTTTTTCTAATCAGAAGTGGGTCAATTTGGCATTTTGTTTTCAAACGCAGTAATGAGAAAAAGGAGCAGGATAGAAAACTTTTGCATGGACATTGTATGGTTTTAGTTTCACATTTTCGGAGTATTTTTGTATGATTTTCTTTTTTTTTTTCCCCTAAGAATTTTCTGTGTGTGTGTGTGTGTGTGTGTGTGTGTGTGTGTGTTAGAAGCAGGCTGACCAAAACAAAGCATTCCTTAATCCACACATCCATGAGGTGGATGGGGGGAAAAAAATTCCCACCCCTGTCTGGACAATGTAATCTGACAGCGGGATACGCTGATCAGTAGCTGCAGCCAAAGATTTACCTTTCTCTCTCATTGCATTGATCTAAAGTCGACTTCTGTTTAAAAAGGGGATGGCTACATACACACTGATGGAGATTTGTCTGGTCCCTGCTGAACCATTCAAATTTAAATGCCCACACTTAATCCTGCTGATTTGGTAGATTCCATTTTTTCTAATCAACAGAGCTGCATGCAGCAATGCCTAGGCAAGCTGATAAATTCCCTAGATATTGGGACAGTGCATTGTGTGATGCAGTCATTTATTTCACTGTCGAAGTAAAGGTGTATATGCTCACTGCATATGCTGTTTTGCTATCCTCTACATGTTGCTACATTTAATACTTCTGTGCTTTACATGGGTTTGCTGGGACTTGTGTGTATGTGTTGTCGGTGTCAGAATGGATGGATAAAGCCAGTTTCTGTGCACACATACTAGAATTGGAACACGGATACATAGAAATGTACGATCAGTGAATAGCATTACTATCCAGTTAAATGGTATATGAATTATCCAAGTTGTTGGCTTGGCATGCTTTGTTGCCAGATGGCTACATCTGTAACATTACCGTGTGCGACAAACAAATGTCAGATTCGCTTCAGGTTATTTTCTGATTCCAATGCTTTTACCATAACATGCCAAACCCACTAACGTGTATGTATGTTCTCAACATAGTGATCTGGGGGGGGGGGTGCATTGTCATGTTGCATAAAAACCAAGTTTATGGCATATCTTTAACTGATTCCTTTCTGTATTTGCAGGTTTTCCATGGATGTTTCCCTTCCCAGTCTGTTAATAAAATCTACATACAAAGTCTTCAGAGTTGTGTTTTATTTTGTGCAGCATATGCAAGTTTAAATATTGTGCAATCATTTTGACTGTGTGGTTGGGTAAATGACAAACATGCCATACTTTCCTCCACTGTGCAGTTCGTTTTGCACAGAGTGGTCCGATTCTTGTCTTCTGGGGTCCCTCGGCAGCTGTCTCGGCTCCTCCCCGCAAGAGCTAACCCCCCCCTGTGGGGGTTGTTTTGCGGGCCTGATGCCAAGATAGCCATAGCCGCCGACTATCACTCAGCCCTGGCGTGCCGCATCATTGATTTAATTGACAGCAGTGGGAGCCAATGGCTGTGCTGCCAGCAATCATCCAATGAAGTGTCAAGCCAGTGTGTTCACGATGCAGGACTTTTGAGTAAGTAAACAGGGGGCTGTAAGTGTCGGATGTTTTTTCAGCTTAATGCATAGGATGCATTAAGCTGAAAAACCGTGAAGCTTTTTAACGCCTTTTTATTAGGCAAAATGTTTACTGCTGTCAGTTTGACTTTTTTTTTTTTTTTAAAGGGGTTGTAACAAAGGATTTTTTTTTTTTTTCTTTACCTTGGTGCAGTCCTCCTTCACTTACCTCATCCTTCAATTTTGCTTTTACATGTCCTTATTTCTTCTGAAAAATCCTCACTTCCTGTTCTGTCTAACTCCACACAGTAATGCAAGGATTCTCCCTAATGTGGAGTGTCGTGCTTCCCCCCTCCCTTGGACTACAGGAGTGTCGGGACGCTCTACGTTGCAGATAAAGGATCTGTGTTGGTGGGCGTCCTGACTCTTCTGTAGTCCAAGGGAGTGGGTGAGCACGACACTCCACACCAGGGAGAAAGCCTTGCATTACTGTGTGTAGTTACAGACAGAAGAACAGGAAGTGAGGATTTCTCAGAAGAAATAAGGACATTTAAAAGCAAAATCGAAGGATGAGGGAAGTGAAGGAGGACTGCACTAAGGTAATGGAAGCTATTAAGGGAAAGAAAAAAAATTGTACCTTTACAACCCCTTTTAGGTACAGAGTTGTCCTAAAGGAAGCCTGCAGTAAGGTTTTTATGTAGGATGCTTTTGTTGAACTCAGAAAAACATGTCATGACTTCTGGGTATGCAAACAGTTACAAAGAAGCATGTTAATGCCATACATTCTTGTAGCACATGAGGAAGTGGTAGGAGGTAAGGTTGTGATGACATGGAAGGTCATATGTTTGGTTCATGTGGCATGAGTGGTGCAAGGATGAGGTAGGAGTACCAGTGCTATAAGGTATTTTTGTGTGTAGACAGTAGGGTATACATGGGAGAAAGAACCTAATGAGACATTCCTGGAGTAGGGGGAGGGCTGAGAAAATGAATGTGAAAGGCATATGCCAGCTAGGTCACCCCAGTTATTTGCTTTACCATTGCAAAGCTACCCCACATTTTGTATTGAGGTCTCATGTACCCCCAACTGCTCCAGAACTCTCCTGTTATCTTAATCAGTACAAGTACACAGGGTTGTTTTATAGTATTTTCTAGGAAGGCTTTTTTTTTTTTTTTTTTTTTTTGGAAAGCAAAAAAATGTGTTCAGATGCTGGGTTTAGAGGCATTTCAAGCGCGGTAACCGTGTTTTGTTTATAGGTGTTGGTTAGCATTGTTTTTTGAAGTAGTTGCCTTTAACCACTTACCCCCCGGACCATATTGCTGCCCAAAGACCAGAGTACTTTTTGCGATTCGGGACTGCGTCGCTTTAACAGACAATTGCGCGGTCGTGCGACGTGGCTCCCAAACAAAATTGGCGTCCTTTTTTTCCCACAAATAGAGCTTTCTTTTGGTGGTATTTGATCACCTCTGCGTTTTTTTTTTTTTTGCGCTATAAACAAAAATAGAACGACAATTTTGAAAAAAATGAATATTTTTTACTTTTTGCTGTAATAAATATCCCCCAAAAATATATAAAAAAACATTTTTTTTCCTCAGTTTAGGCCGATACGTATTCTTCTACATATTTTTCGTAAAAAAAATCGCAATAAGCGTTTATTGATTGGTTTGCGCAAAAGTTATAGCGTTTACAAAATAGGGGGTATTTTTATGGCATTTTTATTAATATTTTTTTTACTAGTAATGGCGGCGATCGGCGATTTTTTTTTTCGGTATTGCGACATTATGGCGGACACTTCGGACATTTTTGACACATTTTTGGGACCATTGGCATTTTTATAGCGATCAGTGCTATAAAAATGCATTAGATTACTATAAAAATGCCACTGGCAGTGAAGGGGTTAACACTAGGGGGCGGGGAAGGGGTTAAGTATGCCTGGGTGTGTTCTTACTGTGGGGGGGGGGGTGGCCTCACTTGGGGAAACACTGATTTTCTGTTCATACATTGTATGAACAGAAAATCAGCATTTCCCCTGCTGACAGGAACGAGAGCTGTGTGTTTACACACACAGCTCCCGTTCCCCGCTCTGTACCGAGCGATCGCGTGTGCCCGGCGGCGCGCGTGCGCCCCTAGTGGCGGCTAAAGGGTAGGACGTCCATTTACGTGGTCTCGCCTAGGAGAGCCACCTTGTGGACGTAAAATGACGGTGCGGCGACGGCAAGTAGTTAACTAGAATAGATTTAATTGCAGATTATGGCTCAAAGGTGCCAGAAAATTGCAGGACCATTCACAAAGCGCAGTCTGCCATTTATCATTTCACGCTGGTCTGTTTTATGATGTGTGGCTCAGATATTTTTCTGCCACATTGAAGCTGGGATGGGATCCCATCCTGACCCAGCATTCACTGTGGAAAGGCCTCAACTGCACACAAGGTTGTGCAAAGTTGGAACCAACCACTCTCGGGTCAGAAGCTGTGCTAGGCAGCAAATTACCTACACCTTCCTGGGTTTCAGCCCAGCTGTTGGTGGTGAAGTAAGACCTGACCACACGAGAGCTCCAGTGAGGTTAACCATGGGTTCACACAACCACGACTAGCCATAACTAAACAACCTGAATGAAAGAAAAAAATAAGGAAATATCACATTTAAAGGGGTTTGTTTTTTATTTTCTAAATGGGTTACTTTTAAGCTTGTGCATTGTTGGTTCACTTACCTTTTTTTTTCTTCAATTTCCCTTCTAAATGTTTTTTCTTTGTCTGAATTTCTTACTTCCTGTTCTTCAGTAAGCTGTTCTAAATGAATTTCCACCGCTTGGATGATGGTGGAAAGCTACTGAGGAGAAACAGGAAGTGAGAAATTCAAACAAAGAATAAAACATTTAGACGTGAAATTGAAGGAAAAGGTAATTGAACCAACAATGCTCTAGCTTAAAGTAACTTTTACAACCCCTTTAAGGCTTCATGTACACTGCTGCTCCTAAATGGATGTTTAGGAGCAGTTGGGTGTTTTTTTTCCCTCAGCTGCCCCTGAACTCGTCTCAATTATCTTATCAGTACATAATTCACAAACGTTCACAGGGTCATTTCTAGGCAGTTGAGTTTTTGGAAAGCAAAAAATGCATTCAGGACAGATGTTCCAAGGCATTTGAAATGCCTGTACTGTAACAGCTTGTAAACATGGTAACTTGTGTTTTTACCGTGTTTCAACGTTTTAAATTTTTGCTCTTTTCTTTGTTTATCACGCAAAAAATAAAGACCGCAGAAGTGATCTAATGCCAGCAAAAGAAAGCGCTATTTGTGGGGGGAAGGGGATGCAAATTTTGTTTGGGTACAGCATTGCATGTCCACCCGTTAAAGCAGTGCCATATTGTAAAAAGTGCTCTGGCCATGAAGGGGTTAATCTGTGACTGAAGGGGTTAAATCATTCAGGAGAGGTTTTAAAACATCCCATGTACATTAAATGACATGCTAAAAATATTGAGACAGGACTTGAAAGCACTGCTGAGGTGCCTAAATTCAAATGTGGTTTTCTAGCTGTTAGAAAAAGGAAACAATTGATTCAAAATTGTTGGTGCCCCTGGACAAGTTGTCTATAAACGTTGGATCTGCCAGGGCCAACAATGCTACAGCTAAACTGGCCCTGAGACGTGGTTCTTCCATGGAGCCCAGATAAAGTCAAAACATTCCTGGGAAACCTTATAACAGGTGAAATTTTAATATCGTGCAAAAGTTCATTTATTTCACTAATGCAACTTAAAAGGTGAAATTAATATATGAGATAGACTCATTACATACAAAGCAAGATAGTTCAAGCCATGATTTGTCATGTGTGAGGATTATGGCTTGCAGCTCATGAAAACCCCATATACACAATCTCAAAAAAATTGAATATTACATGCAATCAATAAAACAAGGATTGTACATAGAACAATATCTGACCTGAAAAGTATAAGCATGCATATGTACTTGGTTTGGGCCCTATTTGCAGCAATTACTGCCTCAATGCGGCGTGGCATGGAAGCTATTAGCCTGTGGCACTGCTGAAGTGTTATGGAAGACCAGGATGCTTCAATAGCGGCCTTCAGTTCTGCATTGTTCGGTCTCGTCTTTCTCTTGGCAATGCCCCATAGATTCTCTGTGGGGTTTGGGTCAGGTGAGTTTTCTGGCCAATCAAGCAGTCGTTGAACCAGGTTTTGGTAGTGTGGGCAGGTGCCAAGTCCTGCTGTAAAATGAAGTTGACATACCCATAGAGCTTGTCTGCGGAAGGAAGCATGAAGTGCTCCAAAATCTCATGGTAGATGGCTGCCTTGATCCTGGACTTAATGAAGCACAGTGGACCAACACCAGCAGATGACATGGCTCCCCAAATCAACACAGACTGTGAAAACTTCACACTGGATTTCAAGCATCTTGCAGTGTGTGCCTCTCCATTCTTCCTCCATACTCTGGGTCCTTGGTTTTCAAATGAGATCCAAAATGTGCTTTTTATAAGAAGAGGACTTTGGACCACTGAGCAACAGACCGGGTCTGTTTTTCTTTAGCCCAGGTAAGACGCTTCTGACTTTGTTTGATGTTCAGGAGTGGCTTGACAAGAGGAATATGACATTTGAAGCCCACGTCCAGGATTCCGTCTGTGTGGTGGCTCTTGATGCATTGACTCCAGCCTCAGTCCACTCCTTGTGAAAGTCCCCAACACTTTTGAATGGTCTTTTCCTGACAATCCTCTCCAGGCTGCGGTCATCCCTGCTGCTTGCGCACCTTTTTCTTCCACACTTTTCCCTTCCACAAAACTTTTTAATAATGTGCTTTGATACAGCACTTTGGGAACATCCAACTTCTTTTGCAATTACCTTTTGAGGCTTTCCCTCCTTTATGGAGGGTGTCAATGATTGATGGTTTTCTGCACAACAGTCAGGTCACCAGTCTTTCCCGTGATTGTGATACCTACTGAACTAGACTGAGAGACCATTTAAAGGCTCAGGAACCCTTTGCAGGTGTTATGGCTTAATTGGCTGATTTGAGTGGGACACTTTGAGCCTAGAATATTACACCTTTTCACAATATTCAAATTTTCTGAGATTGTGGATTTGGCATTTTCATGAGCTGTAAGCCTTAATCATCACAATTATGACAAATAACATAATGAGTCTAACTCATATATTAGTTTCACTTTTTAAGTTGCATTCGTGAAATAAATGAACTTTTGCACGATATTTGAATTTTTCGAGTTTCACCTGTAGGTAGTGATTCACTCCTTTGCTTCCATAATCTCTGTCACCTTCCCAATCCAATCCTGTTCACTTGGTTCACTTTCCTCACTGTGTTATCTGAGTGCAGCAAAAGCTGAACACAAGCTTGTGGAACCACAGGTGCAAGCCCACCTACAGCAGTAAATGATTCCCCTGAAGAAGTCACGTGGAGTGTGACGTAACGCTGTAGGGAGATTGAGGCCGACAGCGCAGACCGGGAGTAGCGAAGGTCGCAGTAAGACAGTGTGATTACACTGCAATTATACCCTGCTTGCTTTATCTATTTTAATTGTAAGAGTCCACTTTTTTACAGTACATTAAAAGTTTACCGAAAATACTACACTATAGTAGTCTCCTCTCCTCCTTTTGGGTTTGGGCTGGAGCGATCCCCCACCGCCCCCCTCCCCGTATTTCAGCTACCAATTTTAGGACACCGGATCGTGGAGATCAGTGGACCATTCGTTTGGACACTCCACAGATGCAAGGAGGCTGACATTATTCTTATGTGCCTAATACACAGATCCGGGAGGTGAGAGTTTTGGGAGACAGGTGGAGGATCACCATTATGGTTCAATACTACAACTAAACCAGGGGTGGACCGGAAATTTGGACTGTCAGGAGGTTTTTTAGCCTCTCATCCATGGGAATAATCGCATATCTATTATCTTCACTTTTTTGCATTATTGAACCATTTCCATCACGGACATTGATGGTCAAGGAGGCACGTGTTGCACTTTTATATAGAGTCGTTGCATTCAGCAACAGTTCACGTTTTTTGTTTTAAGTCACTGGTTGACAGGAGCACTTTTACATTTGTTATTTATATTTATTTATGATGATATTAATATTTATCTATACACATTTGTATTATATTGCCTATTAGATTTATCAGCACCACGTCACATGGTGTTAGCACTATCTATATGTATGTATTGACTTTAGCGCTAATCATTTATGCATATTCATTTTTATGTTCGGTGAACGTTACTAGATTCAGCAGCTTTGGTTATTTATTGCAGTGTTTTTCAACTCCAGTCCTCAAGGCACACCAACAGGTCATGTTTTCAGGCTTTCCATTATTTTGCACAGGTGATTTGATCAGTTTCACTGCCTTAGTAATCACCACAGCCGTTTCATCTAAAGGAAATCCTGAAAACATAACCTGTTGGTGTGCCTTGAGGACTGGAGTTGAAAAACACTGATTTATTGTACCTCTACACATTTATCCACATACTCACAGTAGCGCAAGAGATTTACCTTATTCAGGCTTGCATAGTGAGCCTATAGGGTGGATCGACCCTGGCTGAAGAATCGAGGCCTGTCGGACTCTGTGATCTCTACCATGCTGCGGGCGCGTAAGTCTACTTCACGGAAGATTTACCATCGTACGTGGAAGGCTTAGGCCCCATACACACGATAGAATCTATCCGCAGATAAATCCCATCGAATGGGTTTCAGCGGATAGATTCTATGGTGTGTACACTCCGGCGGATATTTATCCGCGGATATTTCCGAATTCCAGCAGATAGATATTCTGTGCATGTCGACAAATATTTATCTGCTGGAATCGGATCCCACGGATGGATCCGCTCGTCTGTACAGACTCACCGGATCCATCCGTCCAAAGGGATTCCCCGCACGCGTCGTAATGATTTGACGCATGCGTGGAATTCCTTATATGACAGCGTCGCGCCCGTCCCCGCGTCATAATCACGGCGACGGCGCGACACGTCATCGCCAGAGGATTTCGGCGCGGATTTCAATGCGATGGTGTGTACACGCCATCGCATAGAAATCTGCTGAAATCCTCGAGAGGATTTATCTGCGGATACGGTCCGCTGGACCGTATCCGCGGATAAATCCTCTCGTGTGTATGGGGCCTAACATCTATGTGTGAGGAGATGAATTGGCACCCCCGTACATACCTGATGTCCTGGATTCTGCTGTTCTTACAGCGTGGAGTGGATCAGGCTCTCGCCTTAAGTACGATTAAGGGTCAGATTTCGGCCTTGGCTGTTTTCTTTCAGTGACCCTTTGCGGCGCACTCTGGTGCGTACGTTTGTGCAGGGGGTTCGGCATGTGGCCCCTCCTGTGCGTCCTCCACTGCCTCCATGGGACTTGAATTTAGTCCTCTCAGTGCTTCAACAGTCTCTGTTTGAGGACATTAGGGAAATCCCTTTATTGACTCTTTCCCAGAAGGTGGTTTTTCTGGTGGCAATTACATCGGTCAGATGGGTTTCTGAATTAGCGGCCTTGTCTTGCAAGGCCCCTTACTTGGTCATCCACAGGGATAAGGTGGTGCTGCGGCCGCAGCCGTCATTCCTTCCTAAGGTTGTTTCGGCCTTTCAAATGTGTCCTCGGCCGGCGAATTCAAAGGAGGCTGCGTTGTATTCGTTGGACGTGGTTCGAGCCCTATGGGTGTACCTGTCTGCTACGGCTCCGTTTCGGAGGTCGGATTCACTGTCCGTGTCGGTAACTGGTCCTAAGAAGGGTCTGGCGGTCTCGTCGGCCACCATTTCTAGGTGGATCAGGTGGGTCGGGCTTTAGGCCTATGTCCTAAAGGGGCGGGCGCCCCCCTTCCCTGTTACGGCGCATTCGACCAGGGCGATTGGTGCCTCTTGGGCTTTCCGCCATCAAGCGTCTGTTTTACAGGTGTGTAAGGCAGTGACCTGGTCGTCAGTCCACACCTTCTCAAAGTTTTACAAGGTGGATGTGAGTGCATCTTCAGATGCCTCCTTTGGCCGCAAGGTTTTGCAGGCAGCTGTTTAAAGTTCCTTCGTTGAGGAACTCTGGTTTGTTTGGGGTGAAGGTGGTTTGCTGTGTTTTCCCACCACTCAATTTTTGACACTGCTTGGGGACGTCCCTAAGGTCAATTGCTGCTGTTTCCGTCCATGAACGGAAGAGAAAATAGGATTTGTGTACTCACCATAAAATCTATTTCTCTGAGTTCATGGACGAACACAGCACACACCCCTCTTTTGTTTGTACTGCTTGTTTACGAACTGAGGCTGCAGAACCGAGAATGGGGGATGTACCCGGGGGAACCGCCCCCTGGGAGGTACTGTGCTGTGTGGAGTGTTTAACACTTAACATGCTGTTTTTCTGCCTAGTCAATCTCCTAAAAGGGAGGATAATACCCTAAGGTCAATTGCTGCTGTGTCCGTCCATGAACTCAGAGAAATGTTTTTTTACGGTGAATACAAAAATCCTATTTTTTTTACACAGTTGTTCATTCGAAGATATTTCTAACATAGCATGCACATAGCAAAAATTACACTCCAAAATACATGCATCTACTTCTGAGTATGGCAATACCACATGTGTGAGACTTTTATACAGCCTGGCCATATACAGAGGCCCAACATTCAGAGGGCACCTTTAGGTGCTCTAGGGACATAAAATTACAAATCTAATTTCCTGACAACCTATTACATGTTTGTAAGGCATTACAGGGCACTGTAGTGGCACTGATGTGACATGAAAGACCACGGATGAGGCCAGATGTGGCACAGATGAGCACTGATGTGGTGTGGATGAGGCACAGATGGGCATGAATGAGGCACAGATGGGCATGAATGAGGCATTATTAGGGCACAGATAAGCTAAAATGAGGCATGGGGTGAGTGCTGCTGCATTCTCCCTCTCCTTGCACGCTGTACCGATTGGTATGTACAGCGTGCGAGGAGAGAGCTGAACCGGATATGATGCCAGTTTGTTGACAAGTGATCGCTCCGTTATTGGCCCTTTACCGCGATCCGTGATGCGCTGGGTCTGGTGAACGCAGCGAGCATGGACACTTCCGTGTGCGTGCAGGAAGCGTGGGTCTGGGAGGACGTCATTGTATGCCCTACCAGAATTAGACGACTATGCTGTAGCTGTCATTCAGCTAAAGCCTGGTTGGCAAGTGGTTAAAGGGGTTGTAAAGGCAGAAGGTTTTTTATCTATGCATTAAGATACAAAGCCCTCTGTGTATGTAGGTAGATGTACCGGCGCAAAAGGGTTAAATTAAATTAAATATATATTTTGTGCTATACTGATCGATAGATTCACAGACAAGGGATACGAAAGAACTAGACTCGAGAAAACTAGAGATATAGTCGGACTAATGGACAGAAGTAACATTCTGGAGAATAAGTGACAGAGGGACAAAAAGAAGAAGAAGAAAGATCTATCCTTTATTTTTATTTTTTTTTTTTTTTTTTTAAGTGTATTTTGTGCGTGTACTCGAGAGAGGAGCCGGACTGCAGGAGTTGGGAGTAGGCAGGCCTCCCCCAGAGGCAATCTGCCACCTTTCTCCATGCCCCGGGTGGCAATGGCGGGTGTGTGAGGGGGTCCTCCCACACAGCCCACCCTACCTGCTCCGCTTTGAAGCCCAACGGGGCAGAGGGACTCCCTATAAGGGAGTGAGAGGATTAGCCCGCTCAACCAGCCCCGTTAGTCCTTCGCCTCTCTTTTAAGAGACCGCGTGGTCAAAGTGCGTGTGTGTTAACCCAATTTCGAGTGCGTGTGTAGGTGTGGTGGTTTTTGTGGGAGGGGGGTGGGCGTACTAAGCGCAGGCTTACCTCGCATAGCACACCCACCGGGAGTCGGGCTGAGACCACCAAACTCAATTCACATGTAGCCGAGACCGGGAACCGAACCCCTAGCTGGAAGAAAGAAAGATCTATCCTTTATAACAGGATTCAACACAGAATACAAAAAGCTGGAAGAAATTATACGAAAGTTTTGGCCAATAATACTTGAAGATCCACAATTGAGAGATATTGTACCCAACAAACCAAGGTTCCTGTACAGAAGGGCGAAAAGAATCAGAGACACTGTCGTAAGAAATGTCCCTGACCCCCCCAAAAAAGATTTTGACATTCTTAGACCAAAAAGTTTTTTTCAGATGTGGAAGGTGCAAACCTTGCCGCACAGTTAGTGGTCCTAGAAAAACCACAGAATTTAAATCAAACATAACCAATGAAAAATAAAAAATAAACAAACTAATAACCTGCAGCAGCACTCATGTAACATATGTGTTAGAGTGCAACTGTGGTTTACAGTATGTGGGTAGGACCACACGAAAGCTATCAATAAGACTGGGAGAGCATATTCGGAATATAAAAAAGGGATACAAATACCACAGTGTCTCCATGCACTTCAGGGAAAAGCACAACAGAGACCCAAGTAAATTAAAGATTTGCGCAATAGACCAAAAAGAAAAAAACTGGAGAAATAGTAATCTGACGAGAGATTTCAAAAAACAAAACTTATTGGATTTTTAAATTAGACACGATGAAACCAAAAGGTATGAACATAGAATTAGATATAAATTGCTTTTTGGAGAACTATTGAATACGCCACCTTGTACACGTGCACACCTGTGGAATAAAACCATTTATTTACTTATTTATTTATCCTAATTATTTTTATTTTTATTTTATTTTCATCTTTATTTTCATTTTATTTTTATTTATTTTTATTTTTATTTATATTAATTTAATTTCATTTTATATTTTTTTATTTATTTTCCATTTTCATTTTCATTTTATTTATATTTTATTTTTATTTATATATTTATATTTTCATATAGATATATATTTTTTTTTAATATTTTTAAACTTCCACAGATGGACATGTGCTTACACACATATTTATAAAAATATAGGGTATTTTTATATGAAAAAAGGGGGATATTTTTAAGTTTATGAATAAACACCTGTCAAACAGTACTACACCATATGAGCTTTTTTCTTTCTGGGAGTGAAAAAATCAACCACAGAAAGTAGGAGCACAGAGAGTCGGGAAACAGCAGTGGAAAACCGCACACCATATGGTTACATGCAGTTTATTTTCCTAAATCTGGTGAGAATATAGCGTAATAGGAGGTGGTGGTGACACTATAAGGTGGAAAAGTCACGAAAATTGTTCGCAGCAACGCACTAATTCTGGCACTAACTGAAGACACGCTTTTAGAGCTTCTTATTATTGCATGATTGCACTGGACTATTTTGTATTTTGCATATTCGTCACATTTTTATTTTTATTGTTTATATTTTCTATCAATTAGCGCATAGGCGCATTAGATTTTGTAAGGGCTAGGAGTTTATCCATCTTCACATATATATATTTTTCATATCTCAAATATATATATTTTTTTATTAATTTTTGTATTAATTTTGTAAAGTACATGGTATCTTTTTAGAGGTGGTGAGGAAATTATCACAATTTACATTATATATATTATTTTTGTAATTTTGTATATCACAAGGTCAGCGCGGGAGTACAATTTGTACGAACAACATTTCTTAATAAAGCCCTCTGTGTGCAGCAGCCCCGCTAACACTTACGTCACGTCACGCCCGGTACCCAGAAGTAAACAAAGCCGCAATCGCAGCTGTCGGTGTGAGATCGGTGAATGTTTTTTCACCGATTTCATGCTTGTAAAGCCTGGAGGAGAAATGTGGGGTCTTATTGAACCCACATCTCTCCATAAAGAGGACCTGTCACACTGATTCCTATAACAAGGGATGTTTACATTTTTTTTTTAAAACGCCCCTATCCCCGGTAGCTCGCGAGCAGAAGCGAACACGCATGCAAGTCCCACCCACATATGTAAATGCCGTTCAAACCCCACATGTGAGGTATCATCGCATGCGTTAGAGTGTGTGCAACAATTCTAGCACTAGACCTCCTCTGTAACTCGAAAATAGTAACCCATAATTTGTTTTAAAGCGTACCGAAGTTTGGCGCCATTCCATGAGTGTGCACAATTTTAAAGCATGACATGTTAGGTATCTATTTACTCGGCGTAACATCATCTTTCACATTATATAAAAAAATTGGACTAACTTTACTGTTTTGTTATTTTTTAATTCATGTTTTTCAAACACCAAAAAAAGGTGTTTGAAAAATTGTTGCACAAATACCGTGCGAGAAAAAAAAGTTGCAATGACCACCATTTTATTCCCTAGGGTGTCTGCTAAAAAAAAAAATATATATATATATATATATATATATATAATGTTTGGGGGTTCTGATTAATTTTCTAGCAAACAAATTTTGATTTTACATGAAGGAGAGAAGTGCCAAAATAGGCCCGGTTGTCAAGTGGTTAAAGTGGGAGTAAACTCCCATGCACGATTTGTACCTATACTATAGGTAAGCCTATAATAAGTATTATATCGCTATAAACTTGCACCGCTCAGCAGATATTTACTGTAGATACAGCCGGTGATGTCACCAGCACATGCACTCTGAAGCAACGGCATACTGTGGCAAATGGCAAACCCAAAAGGAAAATTGGGTGAAGATGGCAGCGGTTACAGCGCGCCTGATAATAGAATCACATCTGTGCAGGATAATTTTTACATCACTCACATAACCAAATAAACTATCAAATCTAACTTGCATTTCTAACGTCTAGCTGAAATTAAAAGAAAAAAGTGCATTGATGTTATTTACACCTACAGAGTTATTCAATAATATTATTATTATTATGCACGATTTATATCGCGCCAACAGTTTACGCATCGCTTTACAATGTATAGGGGGGACAACACATTTACAGTACAGTTCAATACAAAAGGTACAAGAGGGTCCTGCTAGTAGAGCTTACATTCTAAAGGGAGGGGGTGGTGGTACAAAAGGTAATAGCTACAGAGAATGATTTGATGGGGGTGGCTTGGGGGAATATTATGTATTCATGTGTAGGTGCAACCAATCAGAATGCCTCCTGTACTGGGTGAACATTGGTTGCTTTGGGTTACTGCACCTAATAGAAATCCTACCAAATAAAGCTGAAAATGACTGGACAGCACTGACCTGCCTAGTAACAGATGGCACCGTGCCAGGCTGCCTTTTCAGCTTGTACAACCAACCATTGCCAGCACATTGTGCTCACATTGTAATCCTAGCCAATGTGGTTTAGCTTGCTTTTGCAGTTTGTTTATTAGGTCACTAGGAGACAGCCAATGCCACTTTGGAACAAAGGACTTTATTCTTAGAAACAATCTCTCCGTTGCTATATTTCATATTTATTTTTCGCTTCTGTATTCTTCTGCAGCCATTTACATTGTAGAGGATGCTCAATGCTAGGTCATATTGTTATATCCTTCTATACCCCTTGCAGGGAATGGAAGAGGATTCTTTCAGGCAATGCAGGGGCATCACTGCAAATATCTACGTTGGATGTCTTGTTCCCCATGGACTCTAAATAATTATTTTCTGCTCAAACACATTGTGGTTTGAAGAAAAGATCTGTGAGCGTTATGTTGCATGCTGCTGCTTTGGAGTTCCTTGTCTCCTTGGTGTCTTGTAATGTTGTCTCTCCTACTGGAAGTGCCCAAATATGAGGAGGTGGAACAACTGGACGCAACAGCCCATGCATGGGAGGATGGGCTTTCACAGCATCTCTCAAGGTAAACTTTCCACTTATGCTTTGTACACATGATTGGAATTTCCAATGGAAAAAGTTAGATGGAATTCTTTCATCGGATATTCCGACCGTGTGTGTGCCCTATCAGACTTTTTTCCGTTGGAATTTAGAAAGAGAACACTGACGGAAAAAAATTCTAAAGAAATTAGTTTCGTCTGTAGGGAACTCCGACGGAGAAAAAAACACGCATGCTTAGAATCAAATCGACGCATGCTCGGAAGCATTGAACTTAATTTTTCTTGGCTCGTCGCAGTGTTGTACGTCACTGTGTTCTTGACGGTCAGAATTTGGTGTGACGGTGTGTATGCAAGACAGCTTGAACCGAATTCCGTCAGAAAAATCCGTCAGAGTTTATCCCAACGGAAAATCCGATCGTGTGTACAAGGCATAAGGTGCATTTATGGGGTAGACAGAACTTGGTAGGAATAGTGCCAACAGTTTTTAAAGGGGAGGTTCACCCTAAAAACGACTTTCTAGTATTACATTGGCCCCCCACATTACAATACAATTATGCCTATTATGTTTTTTTTATGCTGTACATACCTTGGTACAGCTAATTCACCCGTGGCTTCTGGGTTGCGAGTCCCGCGGGAGTGGGCGTTCCTAACATGCTGGTGATTGACGTGATGACAAAAAAAGAGCTCCCCCCGTCGCGTAAGCTGCGTCACGTTTGGCGAAAGGAGCCGAACGGTGAGTCGGCGCTATACTGCGCCTGCGCACCGCCATTCGGCTCCTTTCGGCAATCGTGACGCAGCTTACGCAACGGGGGGAGCTCGTTTTTGGTCATCACGTCAATCACCAGCATGTTAGGAACGCCCACTCCCGCGGGACTCGCAACCCGGAAGTCACGGGTGAATTAGCTATACCAAGGTATGTACAGCATAAAAAAAAACATAATAGGCATAATTGTATTGTAATGTGGGGGGCCAATGTAATACTAGAAAGACGTTTTTAGGGTGAACCTCCCCTTTAAATTGTATCTATACTAAACAAAACAAATAGTTACTATATCGCAGTCTACCAGTCCTTAGATGTAATGGCTACACTGGTTTCCTAATTTTCAGACTTTTCTCCCTTTATTTTTACCTGGGGAAGGCTGGCACTATTGGTTATAGAGAGCCGAGCCCCCAGCTGGTCACCTAGCAACAGTAATGCTGTATAACCTTCTCTGTTGACATGCTGATCGGGATGTGATCCAGGTGATGCTCCCAGTCAGATCTAATAAACACAGTATTTATTAGCATCAAGAGTACAGCCACATATATATAATGAACTGTATGCTCAGCAGCCATGTGGGCTCTATGCCTGTAAAGTGTGGGCTTTGATCAATAAAATCACTGATATTTAACACTAGGATTTGACTAGGAGCATCACCTGGATTGTATCCCGATCAGCATATCAGAGAAGCTCTACTGCTGCTAAGCAACCTGCAGGGAGCTCAACTGTCTACAACCAATAGAGATGGGCTTGGGTGTGTTTGGTATCCCACATGCCCGATCCCGCCAGGAAGCCGACACTCCACAGTGCTAATCACAGGCAGTGAGACATTTCCTGATCTGTGCAGCTGCGGACCGGGGGAATGTCTCTCTGCCTGTGATTAGCACTGTGCAGTGTGGGCCTCCTGGCAGGCTCTGGCATGTGGAGTTTTGAACATGCCCATCTCTAACAACAAATTGTGCTGGCCCTCCTGTACATCAGCCCCAGAAAGTAACCAACACTGAGTTCCAATGTGCTGCTGCCACTGCCATGGAGACACAGACCAGCCATGTGAATAGCCGGGTAAGGACAGCAACGATGGTTGTTCCAGCACTGGTCCACACTGGGAGGATTCCCCCAACCACCTATAACGGGGATAAGTAATTAGCGGACCTCCAGCTGTTGCCAAACTACAAGTCCCATCATGCCTCTGCCTCTGGGTGTCATGCTTGATGCTGTCAGAGTCTCGCTATGCCTCATGGGACTTGTAGTTTGGCAACATCTGGAGGTCCGCTAATTGCTTATCCCTGACCTATAATGTGTAGATGGGGGAATTGGATCATTTCTTTTTTTTTTCCATTCAACCTAATAGTTGAATGAAAAAAGTGATCAATGTATGGGCTGCCTAAGAGCTAACACTAGCCATAGACAGTTTATATCTCAGCTGGTTCAGCAGGAACTGGCTGAGATTTGAACCATTAATGGGCAGATTCTCTTATGATTATCACTAGTGGTTGCTATAGCCACTAGTGATAATCACTGTTTGTCGGGAGAATACAATTGCTGGGCAGGAGGGATAATCCCGTCACCACTGTCTGTGTTTATGGGGGAATCATGCAAGTTTCTTTCCTACAATCTGTGGATGCAGGAAAGAAATTTGCACCTTATATTATCTGCCTAACTGAAAGTGAAAGTAAATTGTAAATGTCTTGAAAGAACAGGAGAGGGGGAGGGAGACAGATGGGGGAGAGAAGGGACGGAGATAATGCAGTTCAGTGATTACAGTGTACTGCAGTCTGCAGTGCACACACTTACCCATGGTCCAGGCTAGAATCTCAGGCATCATTTACACACAGCCAGGAATGTTGCTGATTTTCATAATTTCCCACCCACACATCCCCTCTTTTCAGATACAGCACACTGGGATAGTGTGGGCGGGACTGAAAGGAGGAGGGGTGTCTTGACTATTTACAGGCTGGTTCTCCTGTCCTTGCCCCCCCACCCCCACAGTGCTCATGGAGTCCTTCCTGCAACTCGCTCTTCTCCGTGCCAATGAGGATGCAGGGGAAGGAGCAGATCGGGCGACTGTGGTTGTGTGAGCACTCGCATTATGCAGTGTCAGCGAGCAGAGGGAGGGGGGAGGAATCCCCCGAGGAGCTGACTGGGGATACTCTCCCTTTCAGGAGAGACTGTGTTACTCCAGCGGCGGCCCGAGCAAAATACAAAACAAAATACAAAAAATATATATATATATATATTTTGGGGGGCACATGTTGGGGCACAGCATAATGTTGGGGGGGGGGGGGGGGGGCGGGGCCCCCTCTGCCCCCCCCCCCTAGGGTCGCCATTGAGTATTAAACGTCAACAGCCAAGAAAAAGATTTTCCTGCTCCAAACAAGCAATCTGGGAAGAAGTTTTTCCATCCCTACAGGCAGAAGTAGAACAAAAAATGCAATCAGCAAGGCCAAAAGAAAGGCTAGCCTTTCAAAAAAAGGAAGGGAAAAAGGATTTTTTTTCAGCCCCAACAAAGAAAAGTCTCATTCCCAGTGACTCGAGCTGCCATTTGGAAGGAAGATTGGGGGCCTTCCTCCCGCAGTGGCAAAAAGCCACCCAAAACCCCCTTCATACTGGAAATTAAAAGAAATGACTACAGAATATAATTTACAGACGGTAAAGACCCCTCATTAAGATTCTTTGCTGAGGGGGCATGACCGGAAGCCGACCAAGACGGACGCTCAGCTTGAGAGCTCTCCTCCAGCCCGCTGCTATCGGCGGGCTGGAGTGATTTGCAGTGATTTGCAGCTTCCAGACACATCAGCCAGTTATGGTATATGCATAGTTACATTGGTTCCAGTCAGACCAGTGTGACTATGAATAAAATATCCATACCTGAAATAATTTTTTTCACTCCTTAGATGTGATGGCTGCAAGAGTTTTCCCAACTTCTTTCTATATTATTTGGCATCCCAGTTGGTGCACATCCACGATTGGCTGTGCCCGACTTCGGCCAATGCCTGTGCCTCCACGGAGGGAGCCATCGCATCTTCTCTGGAAACCCTACATAATATTATCTACAGAAGCCGTGTCCCCGATCGCCCCGGAACCTCCCTACTTGCCACTTCCCTTTCCACTTTTCGTTATACTGTCACAAAAGTATCCAGGCACACCTGGCTGAAATCTCCCAACAACCCTCTGTGGTTTAACCCTAATCTGCAGGAACTATACTCCCTTCCTGATCCCAATCGCTGGTACTCCAAGGGGGTTAAATATTTATGCCACCTGTACAATGCTCAGGGCTTTAAATCTTTTACTCAGCTACGTTTAGACTTCGATCTACCAAGATCGTACCTATATTTTATTACTACCAGCTCAGGCACGCTATCCGTGCCCAGTTTGGCTCCCTGGATTATCCCACTGACCTGCCCCCATTGGAAAAACTGCTCAGACAGCCAGATCCCACTAAACTTGTCACCACCTATTATGCAGCCCTAATGACTGACTTTAACCCAAGGTTTCACAAAGCTCAGATAAAATGGACCTCTCTGGACATCTCCCTGGTAGACGAGGACTGGTCAGAATTTTGTGATACGTATAAAATCTCTGTTATTGCTTCCTGGGACCGCATCATACAGGTCAAAATTTTCCATCAAACCCACCTCACTCCGGCTAGGTTACACAAGATGGGTCTCCTGCCCTCGGCTGCCTGTTTCCGCGGCTGTGGCCGGGAGGCCGATTTCTTACACTGCTTCTGGACATGCCCGGTAGTCCAGAACTTCTGGGAAGAAGTGGGTGCTTTCATCTCATCGGCGCTAGGCCTCCCAAAGATAATCCACCCCAATAACTGCCTATTGCACCTATCATCACACACCTAGAGACTGCTCCGTGTACATTTCTTCTATGTTAAAAAAGCTATTTTACTGTCCTGGAAGGGCGCACAGACCTCTCTGAAATCCCTCTGGTTGAAACCTATTAGAGATGTTATCCCACTGTATAAACTTACTTTTGAACTCCGGAAACGAAACAAAACCTTCCACAAAATTTGGGGTAGATGGTTGGCTAGTCCGCTAACCCTCTCCCAGCACTGATTGTACTACTGATTGTACTACTGATTGTACTACTCTTGCTTGACCATTGATGGGCCGTGACTCACGGATCTCTAATGTCTGGACCTCCGCTTTTGCTATATCCAGGTATTCTACCTGAGCCTTTTACCACTGTGCCTACTTTATATTTTGCACTGATGTCAGTTTATTTTCCTATGTTTGAGTGTATTGATTAATGTTTATGACCAGGTTGTCTGGTGGTATTGTTGTTGTTTTTTTTTGTATGTTTCTTTCTGTGTGTTGGTTTGTCTTACACCTAATAAAAATATCTTTAAAAAAAATAAATAAAAAGCTTAAGTAGCCAAAAGTAATAAATCAAATATAGTTCACCCAGCTCTGAATAGCTATGTGAGATATCAAATTATTGATAGCAGATATATATATACAGTAACAGATAAGGCCATAATATGTGCAGTCCATTAACATATGTGACAAATGTGCAAACCAGGCTAGTAGAAAGATCTCTAAAACCGCCCTACTGATGTCTCATATTGTACATATCCTAAAAAATAAGTTCATAAGTTCATAAGAATCCCAAAGGTCTCCAATTGCAGGTATAAATAATAAGTGCTGGAAGGCAAGTGGTCATAGACAGTTTGTGCAGTGATAAGGTGATCCATACTGACAGGGGTGAAATCCTGTGACTTTGGTGATCCCCTGTATGTGTGCCCACTCACCAGATGATGGCGCCCCAGTAGGGACAGACAGCGTATAAGGTATATCCTCAGCAAACTTCGGTACCGCCTACTGGTTGCTCACCCAAACTGTTCAGACCTTCTCTCCACCTCCGCAAAGGCAAAAAAAATGGGCAATAAAAGTTCCTCAAAGTAAACACAAATAGGCTCCCATGGTGTAGTAATTTAAAAAAGGGAAGTTTATTTCTAAAAAATTACAGCAATGAAGCCACTAAAAAACAGGTTAACAACTGCTGTTAAGTGTACAACAGATAGTACACGTGAATAGTCAAGCACTCCAATCTAATCTCTCAGATTTATGCCATCTTTTTCCAAAAATGCAAACCAAACTGGGACTCTGCAGAAGTTGCTTGAGCCAAAGACCTGGACTTGGCTTTATCCGAAGATGACTGGGAGCAAATTAACATGATTCTTCTCAAATCTTCCATTAATATAAACATACTGGAAAGGAATTAGAAACTCCACAGTCAGTGGTACTGCACCGCAACACGATTACACAGAATCTCTACAGCTATCCCTGATAACCGGTGGAGGTGCCAGCAACAAATCTGGTGGTCCTGTCCACAGATATGCCCATTTTGGACGCAAGTTCACCACCTGATCAGGCTATGACCTTCCCTTCCCGCCATTTTTACTACACAGAACAACTATGTCATGTAATACATATAAACGCTCTCTCCAATTTCACCTGCTTAATGCTGCAAAGACACTAATTCCCAGACTCTTGAGATCGATGAGAACACCTGAGAAAATAGATTGGTTTAGGACAATGGGCCATATTCTTAGAGATCTCCGGCGGCGTAACGTATGTCCTTTACGTTACTCCGCCGCAAGTTTAACTGGCAAGTGCCTGATTCCCAAACCACTTACCTGTAAACTTGTGGCGGCGTAGCGTAAAGTCCACCCGCGCAAGCACTCCTAATTCAAATGATCCTGGTAGGGGGCGTGGATCATTTAAATTAGGTGCGCTCCCGCGCCGATCGTAATGCGCATGCTCCGTCTGGTAAATTACCCGACGTGCATTGCGCTAAATGACGTCTCACGAACGTCATTTGTTTTGACGGTAACGTAAATGGCGTCCATTGCCATTCACGGACGACTTACGCAAACAACGTTAAATTTTCAAATTTCGACGCGGGAACGACGGCCATACTTAACATTGAGTACGCCACCTAGGGGGCATCTTTATCTTTACGCCACGTATCGCTTATGGAAACGACGTAAAATCACTACGACGGGCAAGCGTACGTTAGAGAATCGGCGTGACTAGTCATTTGCATATTCTATGCTGACCGCAAAGGAAACGTCACCTAGCGGTCAGTGTAGATATTGCAGCCTAAGATACAACGGCGCAGGCCGTCGTATCTTAGGCATGTTTAAGTGTATCTCAGTTTGAGAATACACTTAAACATAGGACGGCCTTAGAATCGGACTTACGTCGGCGTATCTCTGATACGCCGGCGTAAATTCTTTGAGAATATGGCCCAGTGTTTCTGAACTCCAGTCCTCAAGGCGCCCCAACAGGTCATGTTTTCAGGCTTTCCATTATTTTGCACAGGTGATTCGATCAGTTTCACTGCCTTAGTAATTACCACAGCTGTTTCAATTGAGGGAAATCCTGAAAACATGACCTGTTGGTGCGCCTTGAGGACTGGAGTTGAGAAACACTGGTTTAGGAGAATAGACCAGGTAGCTGAGATGGAGAAATTGGTACACATAAGCAAGGAAAAGATGACCTCGTACATCAAGACTTGGAGCAGCTGGATGCTTTTTAAACCTACAGATTTATATAAACACCCTGCTATCTATTTTCAATACATACAGTAGCTCTGCTTTTGCCATCATTGGAATTATCTTAATTCCAAATGAGGAGCACCTGCTTATGGTAGCTCATGGCGTTCCACTCTGGGAGGTCCCGCCCCCAATTTGTATCCTTGCTTTCTCCCCGTTACCTAACACCCTGCCCTAAACACCCATTTCCCTTCTTCCCCTCTTTTTTTTCTTTTATCCCCCTTCCACCTCCCTTTCCTAGGACTTTCCCTTTGACATGTTTCAACTCACCGCAGTGCTGCAGATAAATCTGACTCCAATTAAATATCCTTGTCTTGTGTCAAAGCATTTAACGGGGTTGTAAAGGAAAACATTTTTTTTCATAATAAGCATCCATTACCTGCAGACATTCCTCTTTTCACTTCCTCATTGTTCGTTTTTGCTCAGAAGTTGCTCTATTTCTTCTCTGTTCACTTCCTACTTGTCTGATTTTACTGACCACCGTGATGGGAGGCTTTACTGCGGTGGTCAGTAACATGCTCACCCCCTCCTGAGAACTACATCTGTGCGGCAGGACGCTCTCTATGTGTTAGAGACTTCAAGGAGGTGTGAATTACTGGACGTGCCGCAATGCATACTGGGAAATGTAGTTCTTACATGAACGAGCGCCGCAAACCAGGAAGTGAATGAGAGAACAGAAACTAGAATGCCGGAGGTGATATAGATGAAGGAATTTAATAGGTATTTACTCATTTTTTTAACAGAATCATTACACTATTCTGTCTGTCTACCTTGCAGACATTCATTTTAGGCAAAAAATGTTGTTCCCTATTTTTTCTCCCCACCCTAATCAGACCTAAATACTCGTGTTCCACAGATCCGCAGGTGACTCGTGGAGGCATTAAAGGCTCTCAGCTATTTTCTGTATCCTTACCTAGTTTGAAACAGATAAAACACTGTTTATTTAACTAGCGTTCACCTACCATCTGCATTTGACTGATAAGTAAATGTGCTTTTGAAACATTCTTCAGACACAACTGGTATACTAGATCTTATCTGTATGAGTGAAAGATTTGTACTCTTGCCTTTGATGTTTTCAATAAAACCACTTGTAACAAAAAGATCAATGGTGTTATAATTTTTTATATATATATTTACTGTTTTTTTTGTTCAGAACTGATCCTTTTTTTGAAATTAGTCTAGCCTAGGTTGCTGCATGTGTGCTTTTTGGTTAGTGGTTCAAAGTAATTAATTCCACTCAGGGCAGCCATCAGGAATTATGGGGCCCCTTACACAGCTTCAGGCATGGGCCCTCCTGGAGCAGAGAACCGGGGGGGGGGGGGGGGGGGTGCTGCAATATATAAAAAAAGGGGGGTTGCCATCCGGGACCTCTGGGCCCTTTAATAAAAAAAAAATATATAAACAAAAATAAACATTTATAAAAAAAAAAAAAGGGGGTTTGCCACATGGGGCCCTGGGGACCTCTGAGCCCTTTAATAAAACAAACAAAAAAAAAAAAAAAAAAAAATAAATAAAAAAGAAAAACAATTATAAAAAAAGGGGGGGTTGCCATCGGGGCCCTGGGGACCTCTGGGCCCTTTATTATTATTATTATATATATATATATATATATATATATATATATATATATATATATATATATATATATATATAAATAAAATATATATAAAAAAATATATAAAACATAAATAAAAAAAGGGGGTTGCCATCCGGGCCCCTTACAAGTGTACTGCCTGTACCCCCCTGATGGCGGCCCTGATTCCACTGCAAACAAGCCTTCACCTTTGAGACCATAGCAGCAATAGGTGTGGGCAGCCTATTGCATTAGGGTATGCCCCCCAAAGCTCAAACACACATGTCTTTCTCTGCAGCCTCAGCTGCACTGGACAGTGAATTAATGGGAAGTGCTGAGCAGTTTTCTGTTCATTCACAAACTGAAGCATAATAAAAACAGTTTACTATGCTTCTGTTAAGAATGAACACAATGAGTGAGTGTGCTCACTGTGTTCATTTAGAAAAGGAAGAGGAAGGCAAATGAAATATTTACTAGCCCTTTCCCCTGCTCTCCATTCTCAAACGTCCCCTGCAGCAGCCAAGAGGTGGGAGAGGAGAGGAGGAAACCAGCAGCACTGCTGGGGGTAAAAGGTGCAACAAGGGGGAAGCCAGGTCAGTAGGGAGAATTAGCACGTAGTGATTAGGGTGTGCCCAGGCACACGCCTATGCATAGCATTATACTGTAGGTACTCATAATGCTGCTCAAAACCTTCAAGAGGTCATCTAAGGTAGAACTTTATTAAAGTGGAGTTCCACCCATAAATATAACATTACATCAGTAGTTTTAAAAAAATGTCATTAGTCCTTTACAAATTTTTTTTTTTTTTTCGTTGATGCCTTCAAATTGTTGTTGCTAGGCAGAATAGTTAATCTTCCCACTTCCTGCACCTAGGTGCTTAATGCTTCCTAACCTACACCGCACAGACTCCTGGGAATGTAGTGGGTGTAACTTTCCAGGAGTCTGTGCACTCCCCAGTCTCAAAGAATCATGTGACTTGGACAGCACAGGTGCTGAAACCTGATCTGACACTGCTTGTGCAGCACTGAGCATGTGCGAGATCTTCAAGGCTGAAATCCAGGAAGTCATACAGTCTGGCTTCATGATGCCCACACTTAAGATGGCCCCAGTTAATTTCTATTTTATAAAGTGTCTAAATGCTGTAACAACCTAACAAAATGGACCTTAGTTTACAGACTAACTTTACTAGAATCCATTAAGCTTGTGTATTACAGGGGTATTTATATATAAAAAGTGAAATTGTGGCCGGAACTCCGCTTTAAGTACATATGTGCAAACAAATGACTTGATTTTGTTATTTACTTACTGTTAGCAAATTCTTGCTAAGCAATGTACTGTATTGCTCATTACTCTTTTTTTTATTTTTTATGTATGGCTAGGTTCAAACTATCTGGCCATCCATTAAATTATGGACATGACATTCCAAGAGTTCTCCCTAGACTCCAGTGTCAGCTTATGACTATTTCACCACACTGTGCCAACTCTTGCGTTCGCAAGCTCAGCTGGAGTAGTACTCTGTCAGCAATTCAGAGTAATGGTAAGTACCTGCTATGAAATGTAGTTGTTACTTTTAAAATGAAGTAGATTTTGGATACTATTGATTGGGGCTGGGTTTTATTGTAGCTTATGTGATGCAATAGAACTGAAACAATGTGTATGTTCTATGTATAACATATGTAGCACACCCCCTAGGGAGCCACAAGTAGATTGGGATTCCCCACCCTGCACAGCCAGGCACACCACATCTTCACAGGCAATCCAAGTCAGAGAACAGTCCAGTGCTTTGTTTTTGTTATTTATTGAGGGATTGGATAGGGATTTGGAAATTATGGAATGCCCATTTGACTTCAGAACAACTTAGGAGCAACTTTCCTATACACAGGCCCAGATTCAGCATAGTTTTGCTCCAAATTTGCGCAGGCACAGGGCAACGATTTTGCCCTGCGCCCGCGCAAATTTGCGCCGCTGCCCTCGATTCACGGAGCAGTAGCTCCGTAACTTGCGAGGGCGCACCGGCAAAATTGCCCCGGGTAAGCGCGCGCAATTTAAATGATCCCGCCGGGGGCGGGAATCATTTAAATTAGGCGCGCTGCCGAGCGTAGAGCGCATGCTCCGTCGGGAAACTTTCCGGACGTGCATTGCGGCAAATGACGTCGGAAGGACGTCATTTGCTTCAAAGTGAACGTGAATGGCGTCCAGCGCCATTCACGAAGCACTTACGCAAACAACGTAACATTTGAACGTCGCGACGCGGGAAGGGCGGTATACTTTAGCATAGGCTGCCCCTACTATTAGAAGGGGCAGACTTATGCTAAAGTTGTCGTACGGAAACTCCGTACTTTGCTTGCGCCGGGCCCGCGTAAGGTTGTGAATCAGTGGTAGTATGCAATTTGCATACTACACGCTGATCACAATGGGAGCGCCCCCTAGCGGCAAGCGCAAGAATGCAGCCTAAAATCTGCGTGGCATAAGTGCCTTATGCCGCGCAGATTTTAGGCTGCAGTCGGTGTAACAAGGTTCCTGAATCAGGAGCATTCGTTACACCGGAGCAAGTAAGCAATTGCGCCGTGTAACTTATGGTTACACGGGCGCAATTGCTTCTTGAATCTGGGCCACAGTCTATATACACTCCTCTGCTTCCTCCAGTACTAACTTCCATCTACTGATCCCAGCACCACCTCTTCAGGCACCGCCAAGCTGACCCTTTCACTAGCCCTCCTGGCAAACTTCCCCACAGTCCTCTCTAGACTGAACTGCATTTTCATTTTTTTTCCACATTTTCCAAAACCTTCTGGAAAAAAATGAACCATTCAAAGACTCATAATGCTTCATAGATTATACGTTGGGGTGTGCGCTTTCCAAAATGGGGTCATTTTGTGGACAATTCCATTGTCCTGGTGCTCCAGGGCCTTCAAAAGTGTAATTGGTGGTTCAGAAAGGATATGTGCAATTTATGCTTGTAGAACGCCTGAAAGTGCTACTTCAATGTTGGGCCTCTGTATGTGGCCAGGCTGTGTAAAAGTCCCACACATTTGGTATCGCCATACTCAGGAGGAGTAGCGGAATGTATTTTGGGGTGTAGTTGCAACTATGCATATGCTGTGCGAGAGAAATAACCTGTTAATATGACCAGTTTGTGTAAAAAAAAAAAAAAAAAAATCGTAATTTTCCTAAGAATTGTAGGAAAAAAATACAACTTCAAAAAACTCACCATGCCTCTTCGTAAATACCTTGGACTGTCTTCTTTCCAAAAAGGGGTAATTTGGGGGTATTTGTACTTTCCTGGCTTGTTATTGTCTCAAGTTTGTTGTAGTTTGTAGACTCTATAACTTTCACAAAGACCAAATAATATACACTAATTTGGGTTATTTTTACCAAAGATATGTAGCAGTATAAATGTTGGCACAAATTTATGAAGAAAAATTACTTATTTGCAAAATTTCACAATATAAACTAAAAAAAAGTTTAGTTTTTTTACATTTTCGCAGTTTTTTTGCTTATAGCGCAAACAATAAAAAACCCAGTGGCGATTAAATACCACCAAAAGAAAGCTCTATTTGTAAGAATAAAATTATAAAAATTTGGTTTGGATACAGTGTAGCATGACTGAATAATTGTCATTCAAAGTGTGAGGCCGCGTACAGACGAGCGGACCTGTCCGATGAAAACGGTCCGCGGACCGTTTTCATCGGACATGTCCGCTCGGAGATTTTGGTCTGATGGTTGTACACACCATCAAACCAAAATCCCCGTGGACAGAGAACGTGGTGATGTATACGACACCAACGTTCTCTGACGCGGAAATTCAAAGCTTCCACGCATGCGTCGAATCAATTCGACTTCATGCGCGGGTTCTCGGGCCAGCGGACATGCCTGATGAGTCATACTGACCATCGGACATGGTTCCAGCGGACATGTTTCTTAGCATGCTAAGAAACAGTTGTCTGCTGGAAACCTGTTCGACCCGCCGGAAAATTGTCCGATCGGCCCTACACACGATCGAACATGTCCGCGGAAACTGGTCCGCGGACCAGTTTCAGCAGACATGTTCGGTCGTGTGTACGAGGCCTGAGAGCACCGAAAGTTGAAAATTGGTCTGGGCGAGAAGGTGCATAAGTGCCTGGTATGGAAGTGGTTAAACAATCATCATGATGGCAGTCAGTAAACTGCTACATTAGGAATGGAGGAGACTGCTGGAAACATCTGGAAGGACACTGGAGAAGCTAAAATGGTAGGGCTTGCTGGAACCCATTTATATCTAACTTTGTGTGTACATTATGTATTTCTGCTTAAGTCTAAGCTGTCACTTGTGGGTGGAATTGGCTTTTAATTCTGTCATATTACTTCAAATAACAGACGGTTTTAACGTATTTATCTGATAGGAACTTCTATTATTTGTATGACAAGTACATTATACTCTTTCTTCTGGCTTTAAAAACAGACAGTCTGGCCCCATTGGATTATAAATTCTTTCTTCAGTTAGATAATAAAAATTTCTAATTACCTCATAGTCCCAAAAGAAAAACAAAATGCCACATACTGATATAACAACGTCATATAACATCTCAGCGTGGTGTCAGAGTACTGACGTCTTCTTATACAATCTCTGGTCTCCTGAGGGTTCTTCTGTCCAGCGAACCCTCCCATAGACTTGGCTCTACCACCCTATTGTCTACTTCATATTTCAGAGATTGCAATATCAGTACTTGTGCAATAAAATGGTTTAGCGATAGGCTGTCCTTAACATTTTGTGTAGTCATTTGTGTCTAATTCAGCAAACCTCTATTAAACATTTAGAGCTTGTTTACACCACAATTCCTGTGTTCATTGTGTCGTTCCGCATGTGCATTTACATGCATTTGTATGGTGTTTATAGTGTGTTTGTGGTGTTTTCTTGCATTATTTATGATCCTTTTTTTTATGACTTTCATTATATGTGTTTGCAGTGTGTTCACATGTGCTCTGGTATGTTTATGTGCAAAAAATAAATAAAAAAATGCAGTGCGCTGTACTGTTCAAATGCACATGAATTACTGCAATGGTGTAAAGTATGCTCATTGAAATATAGTACATACATTTTTTTTGTATCGCTCTTAAAAATGAATATAGCTGATGGAAATGAGCCCTTAAAGGTGCACTCCAGGCAATTAAAAAAGACACACAATAATACAGTTCTGTATTCAGTAATACATTCTTAAATGTATTTTTTCAATGTAAGCAGTGCAAGTACCTGCATTTGACTTGCAAACCCTGAACAGCAGGGTTCAGACTGGGTGGGGAGATGAACAGGGCTGTCTTTACCGCAGGGCAAACGGAGCAGCTGCCCAGGGCCCTGTCACTGTTAGGGGCCCAAAGCAGAGCCGCCCGTTAAGCTCGCGTGCTGCCCGCAAATCGGTGCTGAAAATCCCCAAACAGACAGACAGTCTGTCACTGTCATCAGCGGCGCGCAGCCAGTGCCAGTTGTGCATTTTTTTTTAGATCGAGGAGCGGGCCATGGGTGGGCGGGGCCTTGAGCTCCACTTACGCTCTGGCCTACCCCTTGCTATGCGTGCAGAGTGTTCAGTGTACCTGATCCGAGGAGTGGAAGAGCGGGGGAGGAGTGAGACCACAGAGTGGAATGCTGCCTGGTTCCTGCTTAGTCAAGTGAAACTAGGCTAGCAGTGTTTGTGGACTGTGGAGAATTGATCAGTGGCTGGAGCTGAGCTTGCCAGGACAAGGTAAGGTCTTCTTTCTCCTCTCCTGGCTCCCGCTCCCTATCCCCATGCCATGCCATGTGTAAAATAGAAGGTTTGGTCAGTGTTTTAAAAAGTTCTTCTATTTTACACATGGCATGCAGGTCTGGTCAGTGTTTTAAAAAGTTCCATGTGTAAAATAGAAGAACTTTTTAAAACACTGAACAGACCTGCAGTCCAGGCTGAGTGAGGCCTCAGAGGACACAGCATAATTTACAGCACATGGCATTACTGTATGTATTTAATAGCTTGATGGGCTTTTTTTGGGCCTGGCTGGTTTACATGTGTGTGTTTTGGTAGCCCACATTTGCGCAGGCACAGCAGCCCATTCATTTGAATCAGCTGCCATGCCTGTGTTTCCTGCAAAAAAAAAGTGCATGCATCATGTAATAGGCTGCACACACCTATGCCCATCAAACAATGAAATACAACACTGTCTGTCCATTCTGCTTTTGCACCATGTGACTTATCTGCAGTTCCTGCACCGGCAAACTTGCTGCATTTTTAGATGTTTAGGTCACGCTTTTAAAAACACAGGGCCAGATCCACAGTGAGAGTACGCCGGCGTATCTACTACGTCACCACGGATGTATTCCATGCGGATTTCGATCTGATGGTGTGTACAGCCATCAGATCCAAATCCGCCAGAGGATTTATCCGCTGGAAACGGTCCGGCGGACCGTTTTCAGCGGATATCCTCTCATGTGTACGGGGCCTTACGCCCGTCTACCATCCAAAAAAACTTTTTCCCCCATCCATCTGGGTGGATCGGAGGGCCTATAGAGTAGCCGTGACTGTCGTCCGTCTGCGCCGCTGATTGTGGCCCGTGACTGGTTACCAAGTTGCTTAAGTGGCCCTCGCTCTTTAAAAGGTTGGGCACCCCTGGTTTAAAGGATAAGATTCCCCCTTTTCCTGTTAAAGCCCACTTCTTTATGGCTGTGAGTTCTTTTACTATTTCTGTACTAGTCCCCTCTTTCTCAGGTCTGTAATGTTCTGACTTGGTCTTCTGTACTAATTTTTTAAAAATGTTTAAAGGTGGATACTTCATCCTCAGCTGATGCCAGTATTTATATTCAGTGTTTATATGTATATTCCCTGGGCTAGATTCAGGTAGGGGCGTGCATAGTTACAGCGGCGCAGCGTATCGTATTTACGCTACGCCGCCGTAAGTTAGAGAGGCAAGTGCTGTATTCACAAAGCACTTGCCTTCTAAGTTACAGCGGCGTAGCATAAATGGCGTAGCGTAAATGGGGCCGGCGCAAGGGCGCGTAATTCAAATGTGGATGAGGGGGCGTGTTTTATGTTAATTCTTGGTGACCCAACGTGATTGACGTTTTTTTCCCGAACGGCGCATGCGCCGTCCGTGGAATTTCCCAGTGTGCATTGCTCCAAAGTACGCCGCAAGGACAACATTGTTTTCGACGTGAACGTAAATTACGTCCAGCCCTATTCGCGAACGACTTACGCAAACGACGTAAAAAATTCAACGCAGGAACGACGGCCATACTTAACATTGCGTGCGCCTCCTAATAGCAGGAGTAACCTTACGCCGAAAAAGCCTAACATAAACGACCTAAAAAAATAGCGCCAGGCGTCCGTAAATTTGTGAATCGGCGTATCTAGGTCATTTGCATATTCTACGCCAAAAACGACGGAAGCGCCACCTAGCGGCTAGCCTAAATATGCACCCTAAGATACGACGGTGTAAGAGACTTACGCCAGTCGCATCTTAGGCTAATGTCGGCGTATTTTGCTTTCTGAATACAGAAAGAAGATACGCCGGCGCAGATTTGAATTTACGCGGCGTATCTATAGATACGCCGGCGTAAATTCTCTCTGAATCTAGCCCCTTGTGTGGGAGAAAACCTACAACCTGGCAAATATGTGAACAATGAGCAAGAGAACTCTGCACCACACATTTATCCCAGCATTTGCATTCACTATCATAAGTTCCTTATTAGCTTATTGAGGTGTTACTTGGAAACAGCATGATAATACAGAGTGCCATACTTGTGTTGCTGGGTTACAATGAATGCTAAATCCGCCTTTCTATGAAGTGTATACTAGTAGATAATCTGTTGTGAAAAGTGGAGATCTTGTTTATTTAATGATTATGTCCTATTTAGGATTATATTCTGTCATGAGTAACCAGGACTCAAACACAACTGATCTCAGCTGCAGAGTTCCAGGCACCAAAATGAATCGGTTCCCTCATTTACGAGACTACAGAGGATATATGATGTGTTCCCATCTCAACACTAGCAGGTAATTGAGGCATAGGCTTTTTACAGTTCAGGAGTCTCTTATTCAGTGTATACAGTATATTTGAACTAAGTTGCTGCTGTGTGAATACTTGACTTGGTTATTACATGTATATGGGCCGCCAACAACTCTCGACTAGACGGTCATCTTTTCATAAATAATTTGGATGGCATGGAATACATCCAGCATGCTAAACTTCCAAGTTATACTAGACAACAAGTCACTGTCCTATCAGAGGCCTAACTATAGGGGTTGCAGGGGTCACACATGTGACCCTGCCCCATGCTTCAGGATATGAGGGGTGGCCGGGGTGGGAATTGATGCCCTCCAATTTCCTCCTGCAGCTGTGAAAGCCAGTTTCTCCCCCTCTCCCTCTTGCCAGCATTCAGCAAAAATGGAGAGGATCAGTTCCTCTATATGCCCCCCTCCTATCCAGGTTACCTGTTTTCTGCTGCTTCTGAGTCCCTGTGTGCTCCCCTGCATCCCGCCCCCCCCCCCTCCCCACGCCTGCCGGCTTTTCCCCTCCCCTCTCCTGCCAGATGCTGCAGGGGATGCTTTCAAGATGGAGAGTAGGAAAAGGGGCTGGTACATATATCATTTGTCTCTTCTATTTCTAAATGGACACAGTGAGTAATCGGTACCGATCTGTAAATCTTTTTTTTTGGTCTTAAAATCCATAACAGGCCCGATTGAATTTGTGCTCAAAACTGATGAGATGTTTGTTCCAGACGGGAAACGTTGGAGATGTACTCTCCCCTAGCCCACGATTTAAAGGAGTCCCATAGCACAGTTGGAGTGGCACTATCCTGGTTGTCAGTCCAGTAGTTGCAAATAGAGGCAGTCGTTTGTCATTTGCCTAAAATCTGGACAGCCCCATAGCTTAGACTCAGAGGGAACGGTCAGAGCAAGGGAAAGACTCAGTGGGGCGTGATCAGAAATGCCCCTAGGAAGCACAGACACATCCCGGACATAGACCATATCATTGTCAAATTGAACCATAAGTTGCATAATGTGATGGAGAATAGGAATGAGCTGAACACCCCCGCGTTCGGTTCGCACCAGAACCTTCAAACGGACCGAACGTTCGCGCAAACATTTAGAACCCCATTGACGTGAATGGGACTCGAACGTTCGAATTCAAAAGTGCTCATTTTAAAGCCCCATATGCAAGTTATTGTCGGAAAACGTCTTTGAGAACCCAGGTCTTGTCCCAGGGAACATGTATCAATGGAAAAAGGTTTTAAAAACAGTAGTTTTTTCTGGAGCAGTGATTTTAATGAGGCAGCATCATTAAAAACACTGCTCCAGAAAAAACTACCATTTAAAAAAAAATATTCCATTGATATATGTTCCCTGGGGCAAGACCCGGGTTCTCAAAGACGTTTTCACAGGCATAATATAGACACCCAGCAGGTACAATATTTAAAGGAATTTTTCATTTATTTTTATTTTTTTTCTTTAAGCATCATGATGCTTAAATAAAAAAATAAAAATAATGAAAAATTCCTTTAAATATTGTACCTGCTGGGTGTCTATAGTATGCCTGTGTAGCTTTATGGTGCACACTGCAGAGGACACAGGCAGTACACCACTTGAGAATACTGCAGCTAGCACAATCAACTACCTGCCAGTAAATTAGGAAGAACTGATAAGCTATACAGTGTATAAATATGTACAACACCTGGGATGTATATATATTCTCTACACACTGTAACATTAACTGACTAACCTGCCTGCCTGCCTGCTCTATCTACCTAGAAAAAATTATACTCTCTCTCTCTCTCTGACTGATCTCTAACCAGCGCCGGAACACACTATACAAGGCCGACCTGCAGGCGGCCTTTTATAGTGTGGGGCGTGTACTAAACCCCCTGAGCCATAATTGGCCAAAGCCACTCTGGCTTTGGCCAATTACGGCTCTCTGTACTGACGGCGCTGTGATTGGCCAAGCATGCTTGGCCAATCATCAGCACGCAATGCCGCAGTGAATTATGGGCCGTGGTGCGTCATTCGAATTTAGCGCGAACGACCCGTTTTGTTCGTATTTCGATGAACGATCGAACATACGATGTTCGAGACGAACATACGCTCGACTCTAACACGAAGCTCATCCCTAATGGAGAACCTGGACCGAGGCCGGCGGCAGGACATAGACCCCCACAGCACCACAGTTTTTCATACATATGAGCGTAAATGATTACATATCTACCATCTGGGTCCGTTCTAACTTCAATTAGCTGAAACGGCAAGGTTTTTCTCATTAGGATGCTGACCTCATGAGCATATGTGGAAAAAGTGGCATGATAGTGTAGGCCCACCCATGACTTTTTTAGACAGATAGTTTTAGAGCTCTAGAGGTGCGTCTCCTGTAGAACACAGACGTGCAGGTGGTGCTTTTGAAGAAAACGGAACACCAGGGACCTCTTGATGGCAGAGTTCAGGCCCCTGACATTCCAGGAAATCTCTGTGAATTGAGACATCGGCTGAGTAAAGCATCAATACAGAGTGAGAGACCCACACGCAGGGTTAGCATCCCAGCCAGTACACAGTACACAAGCATAATGCATAACAGCACATCGATAAAGACTATAGATAATCTAGTGACATACAGAGCACCACAGGGACAAAACAAAGCACCTTTAGAATCAATAAACATAACTCCACACAGAACCTGAAACAATTCCACCCCCCACCCCACATCCCCCACCCCAACCAAGGAATGCTTGTTCCCAAAACCATGTAAAACCCAATGATGAGAGGTGTAGACCAGTGGGTGCAGTTCGTAGTGAATTTAGTCCGCCAGCTGAAACAAGAAAAAGTGGATACTCCCTTGTATTAGGATCATGCAATAATAAAAGAGAGAAACGGGCATTTCCTGTGTGAAAAATAAAAAAAATGTTAGTCATATACAATAAACACATTCGGAAGGATAGCACTGTTCCGGGTAAAGGTACAGTTCCCCTGGAGATAGGAACACACAGCGCACAGATCTTCAGTATGTTGCATGAACAAAACGTAGAGCAGGGTAAACACAACAGGTGCAGACCCACAACTTGTTGAAATTAGCAAGAACTGGTAATGGCACATCAACATGACGGTGAATACCAGTGATGGGGTCAGGTCCTCAGCGGTATGTAGATAGTGACTCCAGTCAGGCAGATGCATCTCTTGGTGAAGAAAAGAATCTGGTGGTTTCTCTGTCTTGGACCCTCAACCGGGCCGGGAAAAGAACACTGTACCGGATACCACAGGTGCGCATTGTCGCCTTAACCTGGTCAAACGATCGTCTCAGCTTCTGCGTTTCAACCGAGTAGTCAGTAGTTTGGTATTCTGGAAGGCTAGATCCTTCTGGAGCTGTGCAGCACGAAGTACCTCATCCCTATCCCTAAAGTTGAGGAATTTGAGGATAAAGGTGCAAGGTGGAGTTCCAGGGGGCCCAGGTTTAGGAAGGAATGCAGTGAGCTCTTTCTACTGCATAGAATGGTGAGAATTGAGCTCCAGGCAGAAGGGTACGCAGCAGCTGCTCCACAAATTCAGTCGGCCGGGGTCCCTCCACCCCCCCCCCGCCAGACCTACTGTGCGGAGATTATTTCTCCTGTTGCAATTCTCGGCATCCTCAGCCTTGTACTCCAAAACTCTTATCTTGGGGCCGGATTCACAAAGACTTACGCCGACGTATCTACTGATACGCCGTCGTAAGTCCAAATGTGCCCCGTCGTATCTATGCGCTGATTCTCTAAATAAGATACGCCTAAATTGTGGCAAGATACGACCGACGTAAGTCTCCTACGCCGTTGTATATTGGGTGCATATTTACGCTGGCCGCTAGGGGCGCTTCCGTTGATTTACGCGTTGAATATGTAAATGAGCGAGATACGCCGATTCACGAACGTACTTGCGCCCGTCGCTGTAATCTACGTCGTTTACGTAAGGCGTTTTTCCGGCGTAAAGTTAAACCGCCAAAAAGCTGGTCTAAGTCGTTTAGGGTATGGACGTCGGAACTGCCGTCGGATTTTACGCCGTTTACGTAAGTCGTACGTGAATGGGGCTGGGCGTAAGTTACGTTCACGTCATACGCATTGAGCCGCCGTATCTTAGGGAGTATATGCAAGGTGATTCTGAGCATGCGCGCGCATGCACCGTTCGTACGGCCATGCATTCACATGGGGTAGATTCATTTTAATACAACACGCCCACTACCTGCCTACTTTGAATTAGGCGGGCTTATGCCGGCCTATTTACGTTACGCTAGCGTATATATGGGAGCAAGTGCTTTGTGAATACTCAGCTTGCCTCTCAATGTTACGTTGGCGTAGCGCATATGAGATGCGCTACGCCGGCACAAAGATACGCAAATGTACCTGAATCTGGCCCTTAGTGTGTAGGGAGTGGAGACTGTTGGTGTGCTCGCCCCCGGTGTCCTCAGTATGGCCCAGACGCTGCTCTGCAGAGGACAGCCGGGACCTCACTTTGTCCATGTCCTGCCTGAACAGACACATGTCCAGCTGGACGGCATCGACTTTGGTCATTAGCGTGGCAATGGAGGTCTGACAGTTGGCAATATCAGCTAGGCCCGGCTGGGCAGAGGGGGCCTGCCCTCTCCGCTCGGTCTGCGACACCATATTGGCTGTGGAGCGTGTACGGGTCCTCACGCGGTCAGCAGAGGCCAGGGAAATCTCTGGTAAAGGGGGAAAATGGATCTTCTTACCCAGTCCTTTATTTAGGACCCGCGGCACATGTGGATGACAGCAGCCTCCGGATGGCAATTGTGTAAGCCAGATTGCAGGGGATTAACCCGGTTCAATAGCGGAGCTCCAGCTTAGACATCCACTCAGTTCGCCATCTTGGCCACACCCTCACAACGACTAAAACTTACTTACCTTTGCAAACCCAGAGATTATATTTGTACAGATTTGACATTGCCACTGTGCTACACATTATTACTGCATAGATTCTGAAGAAATACACACCAAGATTCAAGTAGGAATCTCCTATTGTATTTAGACAATATTTAATTATTCCAGGGTTCAGCTTTATGATTGTATTTGGTTTTATTTAAAAAAAATGGATACAAATGTAAAACAAATAATTACACCATATAAATAATAATCTTTTCTTACATTGTTTTTACTGATTTTATTTCTAAATTGTATAATTGTATCCTACAGTTACAGTATTAAACAGAGGAACACTATCTTTCTTGGGCTGCAGTTGCCCTTGCAGGCTCGCTGTTTTTTTTTTTTTTTTTATGAATTTCCAGCCTGCATGTGATCATAGCTGACATAATGATCACATGCAGATTGTTACCGAGGACTGGATTTTCCAATGACTGACCGCTAGCTGCGGAGCACAAATTATTTTAAGATTGGATATTTATTTTTTAAAATAAATTAAATGGGGAGATAACTGTATGCATTTTACCTGCCATCTTTATGTTATCTGAATGTTAATGGTTCTATAATTATATAATTTCTGTGATCTAGAACACAAGTGTCCAGTGATGCCTCCAAGTCACGGTCTTTTCAGCGGGAGCAGACAAGTATGTTTTATTTATTATGTAATATGTATTCTGTAACCGTAAGGGGCATATAATCCAAACAGGAGGTTTTTAATTGTTTAAAAGAGAAGTATGAGCTATGGGGAAAAGAAACTCCATTATACTCTCCTACATGAATGTATCATCGACCCAATGCTGCATCCTTTCCCCTCTGTCTCTCCCCAGATTACTGAGTGATAAAACACCATGATTGCTCAGTTCTGCCCTTCCGCTCTAAGCAGAGAACTGTGACTGTCAATCACTGTCTTTCTGCTCTGCCCCTCCAGAGCTCACTGGAGCGTTGGGCGGTGGAGGGAGCGGCTGGCTCAGGCTCTTGGCGGATCGCTGAGAGGCTGAGCCAGGTGCCGGTACAGGCTTCTAGGCATATTCTGACCATACTGTTGGTATTTTTTCGAAGCCTGGACTGGTTCTGTGACATCAGCTGACAGCGGGCTTCAGCTGAAAACAGGTTTACAGGAGTGAAGAACAAACTGCACCCCTGTGACCCATAGGAGCAGCATATACAAAATATATCACTGGTAGCACACTAGCGGATGCAAAACATGGGCTCGGTCCATTTCCCAGCAGAACATTGTCCAAAGCTTTACACTGCCTCCGCCAGGTTTCTTTCTCCCATTGTGCATCCTAGCACCATCTCTTCCCCAGGTAACTGATACACACAAGCGGTCATCCACATGATGTAAAAGAAAAAGTGATACATCAGACCAGGCCACCTTCTTCTATTGCTCTGTGGTCCAGTTCTGTTGCTCACATGCCCATTATAGACACTTTTGGCTGTGGACATGGGTAAGCATGGGCACCCTGACTGGTCTGAGTGTACACAGCCCCATACACAACAACCTGTGATGCACTGTGTGCTCTTGCACTTTTCTACTGGAAGCAGCATTAACTTTTCTAGAAATTTGAACTACAGTAGTGCTTCTATTGGATCAGACTAGAGGAGCCAGCCTTCACTATCATCGTGCTTCCGTAAGCCTTGGTCTTGCCACCTGTCCGGGATTCACCGGACTGTCCTGGTTTTTATACATGTGTCTGGGTTTCCGGCAGACTGAAACCCAGACACATTATTTAGACCGGGCTGTGGCTCCCCAAGTAACCAAGATAGTCACACACAAATCTGTTGCCGTCCGGCATCACTCGGGGGGCAGGACGATGATGTCACCAAGAGCAATTTGACCACAACCACTGTTCGCTGCGGGCGGCATGCTATGCACACCGCATTACTACTCCTTGGGGCACCAAAAGTATTTGGGTTTGGCTTGAAGAAAAGGTGGCAACCCTACTTGGTCTTTCATGACCCTGTTGCCAGTTTGCTATCTTTAGTTACTACCAAATCTGTCCCATGCACTTTCAGATTCCATTGTAACAATATAATCAATGTTATTTGCTTTACCTGCCAGTGATCATGATGTTATGGTTGATTGGTGTATATCCCTGCCATGGAAGGGCCAATTGGTTGTGTTTATCCCCAAGCTTTAGGTTCCAAGTCCTCCCCTGGTGTGAGCTACATTTTGGTGTTCAAACAGTGAATGGAGCTCAGTGAAAACATACTTTTGTCAGGGAATAATATATGAAAGAGCTTTTTGAATATTGCCAACCATCATGTGCATGTACGATCCAAAATCTGCTGTGTGCGAATTATAAAGCTTTGACTGAAATCTGTGCTCGTCTCTTGATATATATACAGTAATTCATTTATATATTTTGTTCATCTATTGCCACCTGTTGGTTAAAGCATAGTACTTCTGGTCAAAATAAAATAATTTCAAAGGGCATTTGTCTTTTTTCAACCTAACAATGTAACTGAGATTAACTGCTATTAAAAACCATAGGAAGCCTTTAAGGCAAACTGTTTATGAAAGGCCAGCTTGCTCTATTGAGCCATTAAAGTCTGGGCAAAGTAAAATATATATACAAAATATATAAGGGCTGCAGAAATTAGCGATTTATTCCTTGATTAATCGTAACATTTTTTGATCGTTCAAAATAAATTTGGTCGGTACTCCCCTCTCAATCCGCAGATCACGTAGTGTGCTGAATTTGCGGATTGAGCCCATAGGAAAGCCCGCGGCTTCGGCCTAGCTCCGGAAAGGCGGCCATCTTGGTACACTCGTCGGTGGCCTAGGTGAGCAACGCGCTGACGTCATCATCACCCAAACTCAACTGCTCGTGGATCTGCCTGCTTGTGTAGTGGTAAGCAAGCAGACAATCGTATATACAGTGGGGGGAGATGTGGATATTACAGTGGGGGAGATGTGGGGAGATGTGGACATTACAGTAGGGGGAGATGTGGACATTCCAGTGGGGGGAGATGTGGATATTACAGTGGGGGAGATGTGAATATTACAGTGAAGAGATGTGGATATTACAGTGAAGAGATGTGGATATTACAGTGGGGGAGATGACGACATTACAGTTATAATTAATCAAAATTAGTAGATTAAAAAAAATGATTAATCGAACACGAAAATTTTAGTCAGTAACAGCCCTAATATATATATATATATATATATATATATATATATATATTTAGTATACCTCTCCAATACATGCACATTTCCTTATATTTTCGCTCTTTAAAGACACAGCAAGTATAGGAAAATATCTGTTGACCCTGACAGAAATCGAGTGTGAACCTCGTACTGAACTTCCTTTGTAAATTGATTGTGCTGCACTGAAATGCCAACCAATGTTATCAGCATTTCCCAGTTTACTTCTATGACCTACAGAGCACTTCCCCCTTATGTTATAGAGAGGGGGAGGTGTTCTGTGGTCCCAACAAGCTCCCTTTCCTAGGATGTCATTGTGTTTCTCCATTAATACAGTATACTAAGTGAGCATTTGCAACCTAGGGCAGGAAGTGTGTTACGGGCAGCACCACGAGGGTAAAAGAGCCTGACAAAAGAAAACGAATGCAGCCACATCATCTGAGAACTGAAAATCATCAATCAGTGGCGTCGTTAGGGGGGTGTGGGGGTGACAGCATCCTGAGAGTGACAAAAGGCCTGGCTCCCTTTTGCAGTTTTAATTTCAGCCGGAAACCCTCCACCAGTGCCGCGCCCTGGCCTGTGTTCTCCTCCTCTCTGTCTCTCACTCCTGCGCTGCTGACCAAGCCTGTCATGATCGATTTTCCACCCGGGAGGCGTGGCTTCACACATCTTCTCCTCTCCAGCTGCTGCCCGATTGTTCCATGTACCTGAGCCATGGGTCTTTACTAATGGAGGAGGGTGCTTTGTCCTGGGGGGGTCTGTACTAATGGAGGGGGTACTTTGTCCTGGGGGGTTCTGTACTAATAGAGGGGGTGCTATGTCCTGGGGGGTCTTTACTAATGGAGGGGGGGTGCTTTGTCCTGGGGAGGTCTGTACTAATGGAGGGGGTGCTTTGTCCTGGGGGTCTTTACTAATGGAGTGGGTGCTTTGTCCTGGGGGTCTGTGCTAATGGATGGGGTGCTATGTCCTGGGGGGTCTTTACTAATGGAGGGGGTGCTTTGTCCTGGGGGGGTCTGTGCTAATGAAGGGGGGTGCTTTGTCCTGGGGGGGTCTGTGCTAATGGAGGGGGGTTCTTTGTCCTGGGGGGTCTTTACTAATGGAGGGGGGTGCTTTGTCTTGGGAGGGGTCTGTACTAATGGAGGGGGGTGATTTGTCCTGGGGGAGGTCTATATTTCGAAGGGGGTCTGTACTGATGAAAGGGGATCTATACTCAGTGAAGGGGGGTCTACTGAAGGAGAGAGGTCTGTACTGATGGAGGGGGAGGTCTATACATAGTGGAGGGCGGTCTACTGAAGGAGAGGTGTCTGTACTAATGGAGGGGGTCTATACTTAGTGGAGGGGGGTCTACTGAAGGAGGGGGGTCTGTACATAGGGGCAACTATAGATGGTGGAGGGGGGGTGACACCATGTTTTAGGGCACCAGGTGACACCAACCCTAGTGACGCCACTGTCATCAATAAATCACATTTTTGCTCTTGGGCTTAAATACACTTCAAAGACATGTCCTAGTGTTTTCTCATTTTGACCAGAAGTTCTACCTATTGACTATGCGGCCAATGCAAGACCCCCCCTTATCTGTAATAGAGACCGAATACAGGACAATCCCCAGGTTTTTACCTAATTCATGGATGTTGTGTACTGACAGTCTTGCAGAGTATATTGCAGCTCATACAAATATGTTTCTTCTTTTGTGCCTAGGCTGTTCTAGATATCCAGACCCTATCATCAGAGCTCCCATACAATACTTGCAGAGACTTTCAGAAATGACCAGCTTGGAAACTGATACTATACGTCAGGAAAACACGAAAAAACAAACTCATTAAATTTAATGGCGATGACACCAGAAATTCATGAATTATCTCCAACTGAAACGGCCTTTCACTTTACTTTGGCTTTACTATATTCAGTTACTGAAGATTATTTTTCTATACTTCGGGTTATAAGATATTGGTGACTGATTTTTGATTGACATAAAAGGAATACGCTTGGAATAAATTAAAAGTTATTTTTTTAATACTCAATCTAAAAAATACAATGCTTAAAAAATATCTTTAGTTTTCATTTTAAAGTGAACCTGTATTTAAAATGCTATTCACTTTCTTGTTAAAATGTAGCTGCAATTCCTCAGACTGCCAGCAGGTGGAGATATATACTTAAAGACAGTTTTGAGCTATTTCCAGATAAGAACTTATAACTGAGATTCAAAAGAAACTTCCAGCCGTAGCCAAAAGTTTTGTGAATGACACATATTAGTTTTTACAAAGTCTGCTGCTTCAGTGTTTTTAGATCTTTTTGTCAGAAGTTACTATGTTATACTGAAGTATAATTACAAGCATTTTGTAAGTGCCAAAGGCTTTTATTGACAATTACATGAAGTTTATGCAAAGAATCAATATTTGCCGTGTTGACCCTTTCAAGACCTCTGCAATTCGCCCTGGCATGCTTGTCAATCAACTTCTGGACCGCATCCTGACTGACGGCAGCCTATTCTTGCATAATCAATGCTTGGAGTTTGTCAGAATTTGTGGGATTTGTTTTGTTCACACGCCTCTTGAGGACTGACCACAAGTTCTCAATGGGATTAGGTCTAGGGATGGCCATGGACCCATAATCTCAATGTTTTGTTTGCCAAGCCACTTAGTTATCACTTTTGCCTTATGGCAAGGTGCTCCATCATGCTGGAAAAGTCATTGTTCATCACCAAACTGTTCTTGGATGGTTGGGAGAAGTTGCTCTCAGGCCTCGTACACACAACCGAGTTTCTCGGCAAAAACCAGCAAGAAACTTGCTGGGATTTTTTTTTTGCCGAGGAAACCGGTCGTGTGTACATTTTTCGATGAGGAAACTGTTGAGGATCCCGTCGAGCCAAAAAGAGAGCATGTCTTCTTTTTCCTCGACGGGAATGGAGAAACTTGCCTTGTCGAGTTTCTCGACAGCCTAACAAGGAACTCGAAGGAGGAAAACGATGTGTTTCGCCCGTCGAGTTCCTCGGTCGTGTGTACGAGGCTTCACAGGTTGTTTTTTTTTGTACCATTCTTTATTCATGGCTGTATTCTTAGGCAAAGAAGCAACCCCACATAACACAGGACTGATGGTAGCGCTCACCGTTTCTAATCTGGGCAAGGTTTTTTCTGGATGCCCCAAACAATCGCAAAGTGGATTCATCAGAGAAAATTTCTTTACCTCAGTCCTCAGCAGTCCAATCTCTGTACCTTTTGCAGAATATCAGTCTGTCCTTGATGTCTTTCCTGGAGAGAAGTGGCTTTTATGCTGCCTTTCTTGACACCAGACCATCTTCCAAAAGTCTTCTCCTCACTGTGCTTGGCAGATGTACTCACGCCTGTCTGCTGCCATTCCTGAGCAAGCTCTGCACTGGGGGTGCCCCGATCCCACAGCTGAATCAACTGTAGGAGACAGTCCTGGTGCTTGCGGGACTTTCATGTGTGCCCTGAAGCCTTTTTCACAACAATTGAACCTCTCTTTTAAGTTCTTGATGATCTGATAAATGGTTGATTTAGGCACAATCTTAGTAGCAGCAATATCCTTGCCTGTGAATCCCTTTTTGTGCAAAGCATTGATGACTACATGTGTTTCCTTGCCGGTAACCATGGTTAACAGAGGAAGAACAATGGTTTCAAGCACCATCCTCCTTTTAAAGCTTTCAGTCTGTTTTTCTAACTTAATCAGCATTAGAGAGTGATTTCAAGCCTTGTCCTCATTAACACTGACAACAAGGCCACCTTACATCATAGTGTGTCACACAGAAGAGAAGTCACTTTGCACTTTATATTTCTTCTATATGTCACCTTGCACATTGCATTTCTTTGCACAATAAGAAGGAAAATTCACTGCATTTATCACCCCCCCCCCCCAAGACTTTTAATTTAATTCATTTAAGGGAATTGGACGTTGTGCATGCTGTTATCCCTTTGCACTTAGCACCTTATTGTATGTTTTCCTTCACCATAATGAATTATGTAGTGCACAGTCACTTTTGTATTTAATTATTTATCAACTATGGATTTTATTGCATAGTAAATAGCGTAATATTATTTATTTTAATTGATTATCTATTGGTTAGCTAATATATATAACAGCGCAGCACTACTCACTATACATTTATTCCTCTTTGTGGTTATGGATTAACCCTTCAGTGCTTCGCATAGTCAATCTGTTGAGTAGCACGGGAATATCTATTGTGTTTTAATTCTAGGAAAATACCTCCTCTGTAACTCAAAACTGGTAACCTGTAGACATTTTTATTCGTTGCCTATGGAGATTTTTAAGGGTCAAAGTTTGTCGCCATTCCATGAGCGGGCGCAATTTTGAAGCATGACATGTTGGGTATCAATTTACTCGGCATAACATTATCTTTCACAGTATAAAAAAATAGAGATAACTATACAGTTGTATTTTTTTTTTTATTCAAAAAGTGTATTTTTCCCCACAAAATTGTGCTTGTAAGACCGATGCCCAAATACGTTGTGTGACATAAAGTATTGCAACGACTGCCATTTTATTCTCTCGGGTGTCTGAAAAAAATAATAATGTTGGGGGTTCTAAGTAGCAAAGAAAAAAAACAGATATTAACTTGTAAATAACAAGTTTGAAAAATAGGCCTGATCCTTAAGTGGTTATAAATGTATGTGTATCCTAGTGATCACTCTTCTTTCATTGATTTCCAGTTTGAAATAGTTTTTTGCTAATTTTTATCAATTCTGACTGGTTTTGTTCAAGTCCAGATACTGAGAAGGGCAGATTCATAAAGACAGTAGATACGCCGTCGTAAGTCCGAATCCGCGCCGTCGCAACTTTAAGCGTATGCTCAAACTGAGATACGCTTAAATGTTGCTAAAATACGGCCGGCGTAAGTCTCCTACGCCGTTGTATCTTAACTGCATATTTACGCTGGCCGCTAGGGGCGTGTACGCTGATTTACGCCTAGAATATGTAAATCAGCTAGATACGCCTATTCACGATCGTACGCCCGGCCGTCGCAGTAAAGATACGCCGTTTACGTAAGGGGTTTTCAGGCGTAAAGATAAACCACCAAAAACATGGCGCAGCCAATGTTAAGTATGGACGTCGGAACCGCGTCGAATTTTTCTAATTTTACGTTGTTTGCATAACTCATCCGTGAATGGGGCTGGCCGTAATTTACGTTCACGTCGAAAGCATGACGATTTGCCGACGTAATTTGTGGGGTCACAGTTAATATACATAAAACACGCCCACAGCTTCAACATTTGAATTAGGCGGGCTTACGCCGGCCCTAATATGCTACGCCGCAACTTCGGTGGCAAAATCTGAAAATACCATACTCGCCTCTCAAAGTTACGGCGGCTTAGCGTAGAGGAGATACGCTACGCCCGCCTAAAGGTACGTGAATCTACGCCATACTGTCCAAAACTGTCAGCTCCAGGGACTTAGCAATACATTAAAAATAAAAAGCAAAAGGACCGGAGCTGCAACAAAGAGGAACCAATCAGATTTTACTGTTTATTTTGGGGAAACGGTAAACAAGACTTCTGATAAGCTTTGGGATACAGCTGCAATTGTGTGCTGGTTTTCTTCTGTTCTGTTTTAATAGTTTTAATGAATCAACCCTATAGCTTCTTATGATATAACAAGTTATGGATTTAAAGTGTATCTATATCCCAAACTTTTTCTTTGTTATGGGAAGAGTGGGGGAGGTTTAGAAAAGGGGTCAGCAAGAGGTAGATCATGGCCATGTTGGGGCATGGAGGGTTTGGAAAAATGTATTGTGCCCTGGTCTCCCTAAGGCCTTGTACACATGACCGAACATGTCTGCTGAAACTGGTTTGCAGACCAGTTTCAGCAGACATGTTTGGTCGTGTGTACGGCCGACCGGACAGGTTTCAAGCGGACATTTGTCCAGCCGACTGTTTTGCAGCGGACAAATGTTTCTTAGCATGCGAAGAAACATGTCCACTGGAAGCCTGTCCGTCGGACATGTTCGGTCGTCTGTACAGACTCACCGTACATGTCCGATCGGCCGCCATCCCTCGAATGCATCGAAGTGATTCGACGCATGCGTGGAAGCATTGACCTTCCAGCGTCGCGCACGTCATCGTCGCGGCGACGGCACGGACACGTCACCACGCTGTCTGTCCGCGCGGATTTCGGTTTGATGGTGTGTACAACCATCAGACCGAAATCTCCCAGCGGACATGTCTGATGAAAACGGTCCGGCGGACCGTTTTCATCGGACTGTCCGCTGGTGTGTACAAGGCCTAAGTTTGAGAACGGATGTAGAGTAAAACATTTTCCAGATAAATGTTACTTTTACAATAAAGCATGAACATTTGCTGAATATTTACACTTTCCTTAGATGGTCCTGGCAAGAACAGGAAATCCCAGGCCGTTATCAAGGTATGATAATGGAGATCCATTTTCTTTTAGATGCCTGTAAAGAGTGGCAGAAGTAGGACATGACACCTAATGGACTTGAGATAATGCCTTCTTACTTTTATCAAGATGATTCTAGCAGGTACGGTATGTTATCGAAAAAAGCTCTGAAAAAGAATCAGCATTCTTATAACAGGGGAAGTGAATGCAAATTTGATCCAGTTTCTAAACACAACAGCCTCATTGATGGAAGCTGCTGCTATGCACTGTACACAGTCTCAAAGGAAGCTCAATTAATAGCTGGGAAGGATCCAGGGATGTTGAAACCCAGCATAGTAACGTGTGTGTGTGCGCACACTCTGCTGATCCCACCAAAGTTGCTGGAACGGAAAGATATTTTGTGACATGCCATCAGCATTTAATTAAAGCCAGCGCAAATTTCTGTGTAACCTCAGGCTAACGTTCTTATTAAACTACTCAACTTAAAACTAGAAGAAATGAGCGAAGGTTGGCATGTGCAGGATGTCCATGGCTTTTCCACTCAAAATCTGGATTTGTCAATGGGCTAGTTGATGATTCCATCCTTCTTCCTTTAATCTTGGCAAGTGTAAATCCTATTACCAGTTTAGGTGAAATGTTCCCATACTTACTGTTTCTACAGGCTATGCATATCAGCAAACATAATGTATTAGTAAAATGAACACTTCCAGGGCTGGTGTAAGGACACATACTAAAAATATTAAAGCACTAGTAGTTTTTTCCTATACTTTATACACTATGGCCCGGAATCAGAAAGCACTTACGCCGACGTATCTTTATATACGCCGCGTAAGTGCACGGATGCGCCGTCGTATCTATGCGCCTGATTCTTAAAGCTAGATACGCCTGAATTTTGGCTCCATCCAACCGACGTAAGTCTCCTACGCCATTGTATCTTGGGCGCATATTTACGCTGGCCACAAGGGGCGCTTCCATTGTTTTACGCGTTGAATATGTAAATGAGCGAGATACGCCGATTCACGAACGTACTTACGCCCGTCGCAGTAATCTACGCCGTTTACATAAGGCGTACGTCTGGCGTAAAGTTAAGCCTCATAAAGCAGGTGTAAGTCATGTTAGGGTATAGACGACGGAACAGCCGTCGAATTTTACGTCGTTTACGTAGGACTACGTGAATAGGGCTGGGCGTAGCTTACGTCACATCGTAGGCAGCGATTCGACGTATCTTATGGAGTATTTTAGATGTGATTCTGAGCATGCGCACTGGGATGCGTCCACGGTATGGCGCATGTGCCGTTCATCGGACCATCATTTGCATGGGGTCACGGTTCATTTTAATCGATCACGCCCACTACCTTCATACTTTGAATTAGGCGGGCTTATGCCGGCCAATTTACGTTACGCCGGCACAACAAAGGGAGCAAGTGCTTTGTGAATACTGTTCTTGCCTCTCTATGTTACGTCGGCGTAGCGCATATGAGATGCGCTACGCCGCTCTAAAGATGCGCCAATCTACGTGAATCCGGACCTATATGACCAAAAAGAACCCTCCAAAATATTAAGTTCAGGTTACAAAGTCAAGTCCACAAAGATGTGGGTTAATAAGTCTGGTGTAGCTCAACTACCGTGGCCTGCAGCTGGCTCTGACCTCAACCCCACTTACCACCTTTGGGATGAATTAGAATGCTGACTGAGAGCCAGGTTTTCTCAACCTGACTTTGCAAATGCTTTTTTTTTGGCAGAATGGGCCCAAATTCCAACTGATTTGCACCAAATTCTTGTTGAAAGTATTACAAAAAGAGTGGAGGGTGTTCAAGTGGATGTAAATCCAATTCATGAAATTTGAGCTGGGCACATATATCTGCAGTATTTTGTTATCTCTCTTCAAAAAGCATAGGCCCCCAACTCTCCCCTGACCCATTCCTCTGGCTGATAACTCCTGACAAATTCTCTGACACATCAGATAAAAGCACCCTGAAATTTCTGTCTGGGGAGGTTGTTATAATAGATTAGCAGAGAGTAGGTCCTGTTACAAAACACCTCTGAGAGTGTCTGCCTATGATGAGAGGGGGTGTGTGCCTTTCCTCCAATCAGCAATTTTATCTATCTTGGCTGTATGACCAGACATCAAACTCTGTGTTAAACAAGAAGAGAAGATTTCCAAACACGATCTGAACTTTCTAAACAGTACATAAATGTGAAGACAGCAGATATACATGTACAACCTATGTAGGGAGATTTGGTTCATCTCTGTGTATCATCTGAGGCTGTTCATTTCACTGGGTATATGGAGGGTTTACATCCACTTTAAAGCCTCAAAGAAGGGAGGCAAAACCATATAGTGTCAAGCTCAGATAGGTGTGATTTCCAGATGTTCACAAACAGTTTGTCCTACAGTGTGCATTAGAAAGCAGGGGTTGGGTTTTAAAGCCTTTTTTTTTTTAACGACAAAAAGCAAGATGAAAAAGAAAGCTTTTTCTGTTCTTTGATTTTAAATAAATGGAAAAAACTCATGTAAAACGTATGCGTTTGATAGAAAGCCCAATAAAACATATATGTAATGTGTGCTTAGTAATATTTATAATTTTACTGTCAAAAAACACCTATTACACCAAGAATCCCCAACATTTCCATAATAAAGGAAAGTATAGGACCTTTTAGAGTCCCTTTGCCTTGAAATGTAAATCTATTGCACATAAAATCATTCAGACATTTCCCAACATGTTTTTTAATACCCATAAAAAAGTTAAATTTAAAGCATTATTCGCCTTTAAAAAAACCATTAACCCCTTCCATACAGGGAATTTTCACCCCCTTCCTGCCCAGACCAATTTTTAGTCTTCAGCGCTGTTGCACTTTGAATGACAATTGCATGGTCATGCAACACTGTAACCAAATTAAATATTTATATATTTTTCCCCCACATATAGAGCTTTCATTTGGTGGTATTTATCATCTCTGCGGTTTTTATTTTTTGCGCTATAAGCAAAAGAAGAGCGACAATAAAAAAAAAAAACACAATATTTTTTACTTTTTTTATTTAATAAATATCACTATTTAAAAAAAAAAAACAACATTTTTTTCCTCAGTTTAGTTCGATACGTATTCTTCTACATATTTTTGGTAAAAAAAATCGCAATAATCGCTTATTGATTGGTTTGCGCAAAAGTTCTAGCGTCTACAAAATAGGTGATAGATTTATGTCATTTTAATTTATTAATTTTTTTACTAGTAATGGCAGCGATCTGCGATTTTTTTTTTGTGACCGTGACATTGCGGTGCACACATCAGACACTTTTGACCCGTTTTTGGGACCATTCACATTTATACAGTGATTAGTGCTATAAATATGCACAGATTACTGTGTAAATGTGACTGGCAGGGAGGGGGTTAACGCTAGGGGGCGCTGAAGGGGTTAAAATTTTCCCTAAAGTGTGTTATAACTGTAGGGGGAGGGGGACTCACAAGGGGAGGAGACCGATGTGTGTTCCTCTGTACTGGGAACACAGCATCGGTCTCCTCACCTCTGACAGGAGGTGGATCTGTGTGTTTACACACACAGATCCACACTCCTGCCGTGATCACCAGCAATTGCGGGTGCCCGGAGGCAATCGCGCCCTCCGGGTCGCAAGCGATGCTGCGGGCATGCGCGCGCTCCCTAGATCACTGGGAACAAAGGACGTCATATGACGTCCACCCAGATGGAGGGAGGGTTCCTGCCAGCGTCATTTTACAATGGCCCGGTAAAGGAAGGGGTTAAATAGGCTATCTATATCTTTATGAAAGATAACTGGTAACCATTATAACTGGTTATACATGTAAGTTGTTTATTAACGATCTTTTCTAGAGACCACTATCCACCTGGTCACACCTGAGTTATGAAAATCAAATTCTTATGGTCAAAATGTACTATTTAAATATACCAATAAGTGCTATAAGCAGATGATTCTTGCAAAAATTTGAGCCAGACTTGACCCTTCATGAAAATATATTGCTGACAATGATTGTTGCCTAAAATCCATGAAATGGAAGTTATTTATAAACTATAAGCCAGTGGTCGCCAACCCTTCAGACCTCACAGACCACTATACTAAACTCACAATTTTGAATTCCGTGGTCCACTAAAATGAATTTTACATTCCTAATACACACAATGCTTTGGATCTCTGTCCCCCTCCCCCTGGATCACACTGCGGCCTTATAAACACAATGCTCCAGCTTTCTGTCCCCCTCCCCCTGGATCACACTGCGGCCTTATAAATACAATGCTCTGGATCTCTGTCCCCCTCCCCCTGGATCACACTGCGGCCTTATAAACACAATGCTCCAGCTTTCTGTCCCCCTCCCCCTGGATCACACTGCGGCCTTATAAATACAATGCTCTGGATCTCTGTCCCCCTCCCCCTGGATCACACTGCTGCCTTATAAACACAATGCTCCAGCTTTCTGTCCCCCTCCCCCTGGATCACACTGCGGCCTTATAAACACAATGCTCAAGCTCTCTGTCCCCTGTACCCTGCATCACACTGCGGCCTTACACAGACTCGTCATTGTATATCAGCTCCTTATCCAGTCACGTGCTTAAGCTCCATGCACCTTCCCACAGTCTGTAATCAACACTGCCATTGGAAGTCCCCTCCTTCTTCACCTCCCACCATCTGTGCTACTTCCAGTGCCTCCCTCTGAGTTCACAAGAGCCGGAGCTACAGAGGAGGCATGAGGTATCACTGAAAAAAACTAGGGCTGTGGAAATTAACTATTAATTCCTCGATTAATCGTAAAAAAATGTAATCGATCAAAATTATTTTGATTGGTACTCACCTCTCCGCCGGCTTCCGGGTCTTCAGGGAGTTCCGTCGGAGATCTGGTGACGTCACGGACACCGGCGGGGCTTGCCGTGTCCATCTGAAGGGCTCCTTTGCTGTGCCTTCATATCTGCATGCCGGCGGGACCTTACTATCTGCCACACGCAAGGGCTGTTACACTTCCCTCTATCACTTCCCTCTATCAACCTGGGATTCTACAGCCATCCACTGGGAGTTGTGATAGCTCCCTTCACGGGACATCTACATGCCGACAGACTGATGTTAACCCCTCCCCATCTGGATTCAGTAGTGGTATCGTTGTACACATTTTTATACCAGTATCATACCTAGCTACATGTTTTTATGACTGCTTTTGCTACTATTTGGTATTACTCGCACCATTTTTACAGTTTATGTAGCTACATCAATTTTATCTCCAGTGCAATATTTATTTTGTTACCTACTCGAAGACTATAAAAGTTTTAATGCTATTCCCATCGAGCGCTGCCTTTGTGTGTTTTTGTATCCTGCTATCCATTTTCCAGTGGTTGGTAGCTGCACTGGGAATCAGCCTGCAAGGAGATCAGCTAAACATGGTTTGGATCTGTATGTGCATTATAATTAATCGAAATTAAGAAATGAATAGATTAAAAAAAACGATTAATTGAACACAAACATTTTAATCAGTAACAGCCCTAGAAAAAACATTGGGTGGTATACATCTGCCATGATGTTGATTTGCAGCAGAACCCCTGGGGACAACCAAAAATTTCTTGTGGTTCATGTACCACTGGTTGGCGACCGCTGCTGTAAGCATTCTATATGCTGTAAAATAACAGCATTTGTGCAGACAAAAGAGCAACTGTATGTGCTGCAGTAAGGCGTGTGTACAGTAATATGCAAACCACAGTGTGTTGCAGTGCCATTCATATTGGAAGACTATTACAGTAGCGGACAACTTTAAAAAATATGGGTCAGGTCCATTTTGTAGTGAGTAACATACACTGCAAGCCCATTCATTTTGAGTGCACAGTTTGGATGGGCCCTTGAATTCCTTTTTTTGTAGAATCTCCAGCTGGGTGAAGCCACCTTGTGGTGCTAAATATGATGGGCTAGATTCAGCAAAGAATTACGCCGGCGTATCCATAGATACGCTGCGTAAATTCAAAGCTGCGCCGGCGTATCTACTTTCTGTATTCAGAAAGCTAGATACGCCGACATTAGCCTAAGATACGACTGGCATAATTCTCTTACGCCGTCGTATCTTAGGGTGCATTCTCACGCTGGCCGCTAGGTGGCGCTTCCGTCGTTTTCGGCGCAGAGTATGCAAATTACCTAGATACGCCGATTCACAAACGTACGTGCGCCCGGCGTTCGTTTTTTACGTCGTTTGCGTAAGGCTTTTTCGGCGTAACGTTGTGCCTGCTTCTATGAGGCGCACTCAATGTTAAGTATGGACGTCGTTCCCGCTTTGATTCTTGAATTTTTTACGTTGTTTGCGTAACTCGTTCGCGAATAGGGCTGGATGTAATTTACGTTCAAGTCGAAACCAATGACGTCCTTGCGACGTCATTTGGAGCAATGCACACTGGGATATGTACACGGACGGCGCATGCACCGTTCGTACAAAACGTCAATCACGTCAGGTCATCACACACAGGTCATCACACATTAACATAAAACACGCCCCCCTTACACATTTGAATTACGCGCGCTTATGCCGGCCCCATTTACGCTACGCCGCCACAACTTACGGAGCAAGTGCTTTGTGAATACTGCACTTGCTCCTGTAAGTTGCGGCGGCGTATCGTAAATACGGTACGCTGCGCCGCCGTAAGATCAGGCGCAGCTACCTGAATCTTGGCATTCCACATCGATTACTTTTACAAACACAAGTTTGCTTTATTTATTTCTCATTTCTTTTTGATAGCAATCAAGTGGCTAATTGTAATGATTACAGATGATGCAGCTAAATTTTCAGTGCCTTACAGGTAACATTAAAGTACAGGATATGTCAGGGACATATCATGAACAGGCAAACAGGGTTTATTCCCTTCTTCAGGACACTTACCTATAGAAATCCAGTTGATAAAACGTAAATAATTCAGTACAGGTGAATACCCTCAAGGCTCCAGTGGAGCAACAACTTCCTCTCTTGGCTTCTAGCTGAAGGATAGCTGGCAGCCGTAGAGCTGGGAGTGTGATGTATCTCACACAACAGCTGTAGAGTCTCACACTTATCATACCTATGTCCTTTCTTTCAGATTAGAAGGGGTTGTTTCACATTTGCCATCCAACATGGAATTTTTAAAAATCATATAATATCCATTTTCCTTTCATGTGCATTGTATTTCTATTGACGGTTTATAATAGTAAAGCCACCTCCCAATATTCTTGATCTAATCATTGGCATGCATTTTAAGTAAGGCTAGCTTTTTTGATCAGATGGGGGTCTGATTGAGAAAAAAAAAAAAGAAAAAAGATTCCTCATTCATGGATGGAGGAATCCTCTCTGCTGTGCTATTGTATTCTGACCACGTGAACTCTGCTGTCAGAATACACTGATCAGTGCTACAGTCGATTGGCTGCAGGCGCTGATTGAATGAACGTTTTCCAACAGTGCCATTCAAGAGAAGTCCATCATTAGATTGAATTCTCTCGAGCGGGAACAGCTAGCCAAATTTCGATCCATCCATGGCCAGCATTATTTTTATTGTTAACTTGCTGACAATAGTTGCCTGGCCATTATGCTGACCCCCTCTTTCAATATGTTTACAGTCACTGGCCAAGGATCAAGTATGCAGATTGGGAAAGTCAGAGAGAGAATCAGTCTTTGTATTTTTATCCTAGGCCAGTGACTTAAAGGAAAAGTATGGGAATCCATTATTTCTCCCCCATTATACTTACCTAGGTGGATGCAGCGTCACTGAGAGGCCGAGACAGCCATCAGTCCAGGCACCTGGCGGGTCCAGACTTCATTGTTGTGATGATGCGGTGCCTGGACTGATCTGTGTGACGTCAGCGGAGAGCGGACTTCAGACTGCTCTCTGCTGAAAACGGGTCACAGGAGTGCAAAACGAATTGCCGTGACCCATAGGAAAAGCCCAGCCTAACTAGCTCAGGCTGGACTTTTTCTTTAAAGATAACGTCCCGGATTCACAAAGCACTTGCGCCTACGTATCTCGAGATACGCCGCGTAAGTGCAAATATGTGCCGTCGTATCTATGCGCCTGACTCAGAAACTAAGATACGCCTGAAAATAGGCTTCATCCGACCGACGTAACTTGCCTACGCCGGCGTAGAGTGGGCGCATATTTACGCTGGACGTATTTGGCGCTCCCATTGATTTTCTATTCACATATGCAAATGAGGGAGATACGCCGGCACAGTGCGCGTAAAGTCATACGTCCGGCGTAGAGTTATGCCCCATAAAGGAGGTGTAACTCAGCAGCATCCATGCAAAGGGCTGCACCAGGGAATAAAAGGCGACGTATTTTACGTAGTTTACGTAGGACGTGAATATGACTAGGCGTAGGTGACGTTCACGCCGTAGGCAGTGATCTGACGTATCTTAGGCAGTTGTTCCGACATGATTGTGAGCATGCGCACTGAGATGCGCCCACGGGACGGCGCATGCGCAGTTGGCGATACGTATCTGTCTGGCGCTCGGCCCATCATTTGCATGGGGTCACGCCTCATTAGCATGGCTCACGCCCACTTCCACTTACGCCGACTTATGCCTGAGAAACCCAGCGCAGATTTGGGAGGAAGTGCTTTGTGAATTCAGTGCTTGCCTGTCTGCGCTGCCTCGGCGTAGCGTAAAGGAGATACGCTACGGCAGCATAAACGTGCACCAGCGGCTGTGAATCTGGGCCAACATGTGCTGAGGAAAAGAACCAGGTTAATTTTTAATGCCTGCCTCCCCAGCAGACAACACAAGGCTCACTATCTCCCCATCCCCATGTGACGTCATTGAGCCAATCATCAACACACAAGCGCTGTCCCATGAAGTGAGTCTCAAGCTCCTCCATAGATGGAAGTAATTACTATTTGTTAGTCCTGGAGGATTGGTGGAGAAATGAAGGAAAGGTGAGCATGTGCTGCAGGGGAGGGGAGACTTGCAGCAAGCCTGCTGTTTTTCCTTGTATAGGCACTGGTTTGCTTTAAAGCGTTCCTAAACCCAGGACCCTGCATTCACTATATCTGGTCTCCCACAGTACACAGAACATGGAAATGCAATTATTTTAGTAAATATAATCTGCTAAATACCTTTGCTCATCAGCTGTAGGAGCAGTCTTGTGACTTCTAGCAGTGTCTGGCCAAGCACTGGTTAAAGCTTGTAGGAAGAATTTTCTGACTGCCATATGAGACTGCAAGACCCCCGACTCTCCGTCTGGACAGTGCTGATTGGACCTGTGCTGATAACATGCACTTTCCCAAGGAAAAAAAACCTCTCTAGCAATACACACCAAACTTAGCATGTGCAGCCTGACTCCATAGACTCTGTGTTATCAGGAAATTATTAGGGGACAGTGGGAGAAGGGGAGTATCTGTGCATACAAGATCAAACAGCCTTTTTACACAATGTAGAGGATAAACTCCTTAGGTTCCACAGTGAGTATAACAAGCAGGTTTTACTCCATATACAGATTGATTTTACTGTTGTGGGTTTAGTAACGCTTTAAGCTGAACCTACACTATACAATCAGATTGTACAATCTCCTTTAGATCTACCATAAACTTTGTTGTGCACGATCAAAAGGAATTGTTTATGGTTGTCTCTATATTCTGTAGTTTTGCTAACATTAAAGGAAATTGTACAGTGGTTGTTCATTCAGAGTAAAGCGTATGGCCAGGTTTAAAACACTGAAGCCAGAGAACCTGTATAATGCCAAAGCCTAATTGTAGACCCAAAGGTCTACACACACTTATAGGTAGATTCAGGTACAATGGAATAAAGTTACGGCGGCGTAGCTTAGCGTGTTTAGGCCGTAAGTTAGCTAGGCAAGTAATGATTCTCAATGTACTTGCCTGCTAATATACGGCGGCGTAGCCTAAAGCGGGCGAGCGTAAGGGCGCCAAATTCAAATCTGTGTTAGGGGGCGTGTTTAATGGTAATAAGGCTTGACCTTACGTTTTTGAAATTTTTTTGTTACTGCGCATGCGCCGGGCGCCTACATTTCCCAGTGTGCATTGCGCCTAAGTACGCCGCACGGGCCTATTGATTTCGACATGGACGTAAACAACGTAAATCCTGATTTGCAGACGACTTACGCAAACGACGTAAAAATTTCGAATTTCGCGGCGGGAACAGCGGCCATACCTAACATTACTATTCCACTAGGGCCTAGCTCTAACTTTACACGGCCTATCTCTTACGCAAACAGCGTAAAAGTACTGCGTCGGCCGGGCGTACGTTCGTGAGTCGGCGTATCCCCTCATTTACATATTCTACGCCAACCGCAATGGAATCGCCACCTAGCAGCCATCCAAAATATTGCAATCTAAGATAGGACGGCGCAAGCCGTCCTATCTTAGATATGTTTAAGCGTATCTCTGTTTGAGCATACGCTTGAACATAAGTCGGCGTAGATTCTGAGTTGGGTCGACTTATCTACTGATAAGTCGGCCTAACTCTACCTGAATCTACCTATTAGGCTTTAGCTATATCTGATGGGTTCCGCTGTGGGTTCAGGCTGGATAAAGAGCCCCGTCCTGACTCTGTACAGTCTGTAGGAAAAGAAAAGGCATCCTGATTGCCACACACCATGCAAGCCTGTCCATCACACAAGTAATAGCAGCCTCATACCAGCTCCATCTAAGCTACGCCTCTGACGTGTTTCGCTCTGCCTACAAGGCTTAGTCATGGAGACTGAGGAGAACGAGTCAACATGCCAGGTGATTCCAGTTTTTACAATGAATGGAAACCTTCATGTTTATGGGGTTAAAATCCTAGTTAGTTCTCTCTGAATATAGCCAATACAGCTAAAACTTTTGATTGGTTGATTCAATTCTGGAGTTCACTTGGATTAACCATCTCCAAAATTATCTTCTTCTGCTTGTGTCAAAAAGCTAAAGTGATTCATTCATCCTTGTTAGAATTATTTTCATCCATCTTATTATTGGCTTCCCTACTAAATGCAGCAATTACCAAAATAATGGGTTTTTCAAAGATATCTGTTAATCCCATCAGGTCTACTAAGTGATGCTGCTAACACCATAATGAAAAATTATCGACTCTGTTCTTGTCTTGCTGCTTCTAAATATTGCTTTAAATGATGTGTAGATTATAAGGAGAAAACATATTATGAGCAATCCTTTTCTTTGTCTTTTGAAAATCTTTAAGGCCATCGTTACAACTCTACCAATCGTACTACAGGCTACACCTACAACTGAAATTTCACTTTTGGGTAGTCAGACACTTTAAAGCACAGGTGCACTTTTTTACATCTACCACCTACCCTCTTTTTCTGGTAAACTACAACTATACTAATACCACTAATCAGTAAATCTTTCCCATAGCAGCTTCAGAAATGCTAAGTATAGTGGTTTGTAGAACAGACGAACTCCTTGCCCAGCCTCAGGTTGCAGAATCAGGGCTCTGGGATCTGTTGATCGAAGGCGAGTACTATTAAACACATGGCTCCTCTGGTCGGCAAGGTGAGATCTTGGGGCTGTCCTTTAACCATTGACCTGACCCAAACACTTAATCTAACCTCCCCAAAGCACATTAACTGTTAACCACTACCCTAACACATGATCTAGATCCTTAATCTCTCCTTATCGGCTTACTGACTTTGATTGACAGCCGCTGGAGCCAATGACACCACTGTTGTGTCTCAGACAATCAGGAGGGAGAGTCTCGGATGGCCAAGGGACTTGTGGACATTGCTGGAGAGAGAGGGGGCTCAGATAAGTATTAGGGAGTGCTAGGGAGGCTGCTACACACAGAAGGATTTTTTATCTGAATGCATAAAATGCATTCAGATAAAAACCTTCTGCCTTTACAACTCCTTTAACTTCTTGCTGACCAGCTGATGCAGATATACTGTGGCAGGTTGGCAGCATTGCGCGAATCGCCGTACCTGCATGCTGCTGGAGTGGAGTACAGAGGCAAAACAGGGATCTGCCAGTGTAAACAAGGCAGATCCCCGTTCTGACAGGGGACATGTCAGAAATCTTCTTTTCCCAGTGATCAAAAGAGGCAACAGGTATCTAGAGAGGATACAATACAATACTGCCCCTAGAGGCCAATACGGTAGGATGGACAGTAATATAATCTATTGAGGCAGACTGCCCCGTAAATACGTTGATTCGTCCAAAAGCCGAGATGGGCTAGCAATGAGGTGGGTCTGGACAGTGGGTAACAGAGCTCTCTCTTTTGCCATCCTGAGCCCAGCTGACGAAACAATATCTCAAGGAAAGCATTGTGATAAGTATCTTTGATGTTCTGTTGTTATATGCTCTGTATACTTTCCTTTAGTGTTTCATGTTAGCAGTTCCTTTTTTTCGTGGGAAATAAATAAGATATTGTTTTACTAACCAGTGTGATTATTTTCATAGCTAACCTTATATCATTGTGTTTATCGGAGTCTTATTAGACTAGCTAACTGTAGGAATCGACAATTAATACATATATGCAATAAATACAGGGAATCCGTAACCACCATCGGAATAATATTTATTGCAGTATTTACTTCACAAGTTTTCCTGACATCAAGAGAAAAATGGTGACAGGAGAGGGACCTCCAGCAGATTGACAGCCTCAGCTCTGTTCCTGTGAGCTGTGTGAATGGGTCTTTTCCTTCCAATCAGCTCTCAGAGCTCTCCTCACTGAGCTATGCAGTGTGTAATTTCAGTTCTCCGCCCCTTTTTTCTGACAGCCCAGACAGGCTTTATAAATTCAGCACTTTGAATGGATGTAGAGGAGAGAACACAGCAGATAAAGAGGCAGAATTTACAGTATGTAGGAGGATTTGTTTAATCTCTGAGAATCACCTAAGGCCAGTCACTTGACTGGTTATATGCAAGGGTTTACAACCAGTTTAAGGCCCCTTTCACACTTGTGCGACCTGAAAGTTGTGCGATTTTGCCGCAACTTTGACACGACTTTGACAATGCCTGTGTAATATTGAGGTCTATGGACCTCAAGTCACATCAAGTCGCACAAATATGAATGGTACTCATTGGAAATCATAGGGTACGATTTGTCATGTGACTTTGCAGTCCCAAGGCGCAGTACAAGTTGCACAAGTGTGAAGGGGCCTAAGAGTTTATTCACAGTAGGCGTGTTGAGCTGCACAGATCTACATTGATCAACGCATGCTTAACGCACAAACACTTAGAAAACAAAATCTGGCCCATAGGCATCTAGAAGATAGGGGCCCCACACAATTAGGAATCCCCCCATCCAAGATGAAGGAGGCGAGACCACTGCTGCACAATGAGATCCGGCCCAAGCAAGGGGCTAACCCCAGCGGCGGAAAACACCACCTGAGCTAAGCAGGTGCGCAGGGATCCATGTACTAATTCCCAAAGAAGAAATACAAGGGAAGAGAAACTAAATAACAAAAAACAAAAAAAACAAACAAAAAACAAAAAAAACAAAAGACAGACAGACCAACAAAGAAACACACAATCCACAGACAGACAGACGGACGGACAGACAACAACGGGGGATAGGAAAGTGGAAAGTCCAGAAAAAGAAAGAAGAGAAGAAGAAATAGGGAGATATGGTGGCCTCCACCCAGCGTGCTCCACGTTGTCCCATGGCTCTGCCAATCTGAAAAAATGCTGTTAGGGCGCAACACAGCATACAAACTCCTACATCTCCTGCACCCACCTCCTGGGCCTACGATACAGCACCCCCTCTCCCCCTAAGTGAGGGCTCCGCAAGTTCCAGTAAAGCAAGGTCTAGACTAGAGGGGACAAACCCCACCCCTGGAGCATGCTGCAGCCAAGCATCCCAAATGGACCTAAAGCGTTCACCTGAGCCCTTGCAGTTCGCCACCCACTCCTCCGCCTCCTTAATCTCCCGCACCTTCTTGAACCAGTCCTCGAGGCCAGGAACAGAAGCTTGCTTCCAAAAGATGGGAATCAGGCGCCTGGCAGCATTCAGGAGGTGCGGTAGAGCACACCTCCCGTATCGACGGATCGGCATAGAGGGGACATGGAGAAGAAAGTGCAAGGGCTGAAACGGGACATCCACATCCAATATGGCCTTAATTTGTGCCCGAATCGCTTCCCAGAAAGGGCGGATCCTCGGGCACTCCCACCATATGTGGAGTAGGGTGCCACGAAGGCCACAACCCCTCCAGCAACGATCGGACACAGCGGGGTAAATGCGTGAGAGGGCAGCCGGCACCCTATACCACCTTGATAGTAACTTGTAATTTGTTTCTTGTATTCTAGACTCTATGGAGCTAGAGTGAGTCAGGCGGTACAGGGAATCCAGCTGTGCCTCCGAGAGCTCCCGTCCCAGGTCTCGCTCCCACTCCCTAATATAGGCCGGCTTGGTTTCCACCACGGACGAGCCCAGTAGCTGATAGAGCTCGGATACCATATGGGGAATGGGGTCCTCCGCAATGAAAAGAAGCTCAAAGGGTGTGAGTTGCGAGGGGGCACGAATAGGGGTGACCTGAGCGTCAAAAAAATGTTTAAGCTGCGCGTGTCGCCAAAAATCCATTGGGAAAGAGCCATGTCGAGCCCTAAGGGACTCCAGCGCGGGGAGAACCCCACCCTCCAACAGCTTACCACAGGGAGCATTAGGGTCATCCACCCAATTCCTAAAGAAGGCCCTCTGTTCACCCGGGAGGAACCAGCAATAGCCCCCCAGCGGAGCCAATGGGGACCCAGGGGGTGCCAAAGAGTACACAGTATTTATCCTGTCCCAAACCCGAAGGACCTGCCTCGTAAGGGGAGAGGTCGCATCAGATAGCCCTCTATGCTCCTTCGTCAGCCATGGGGCATAGGCCAAGTCCCTACCTGCCATGCTCTTCTCCAGAGGAACCCAAAGTCTAGAGCGGGCGTGAAACCTCCAGTTCAGAATCCTCTGGAGAACAACGGCCCTGTAATACCACCGGACATCCGGAATCCCCAGACCCCCTGCCCTTTTAGCTCGCTTCAACACCCTCATAGCTATTCTAGGCTTCTTGGCACTCCACACAAAGTCTATGAGCATGCCATCAAGTTTAGTAAAGAAGGCACCTGGCAAGGGAACTGGCAGCATCTGCAGGTAGAACAGGACCCTAGGAAGCACATTCATCTTGAGAATGTTCACTCGCCCAAGCCAAGTAAAGGCCGTTTTAGTCCAATGAGAGAGGTCAGTTTTAATGGTCGTCAGTAGGGAGGGGTAATTGGCATGATATAAAGTCTCGTAACGGTCGGTCAGCTGGATACCCAAGTACTTGATTGAGGGCACTACACGTTATAATGTTAAAATAACGTGATTGTAAATCATCACCTTGTAAAACAACCCATTATATTTAAAGTGGAAGTTCGGGCAAAACCTGACTAATCCTAAACCTCTATCACATTCTAATCCTGTAAAGCAAAAATCGCAGTACTTACCTATTATGCCCTTATCCGGTCCGGTCCCAGCATCAGCTGTCAGCGGCGGCTTCATTGTGGAGGTGGGTGCAGGAGAGGTTCTCAGCTGCATAAGTGCTGGGGGGAGGAGAAGCTGCAGTACGCTGATCTTCCCAGTGAATGGCTGTGCAGGGGGGGGGGCGTGTCAGGACAAGTCTGATCATTGGAGGAGAGCATACTGAGTAGCCAGCACAGCTAGAGAACTGACCACAGTGTGTCCTGCTGCTTAGTGTGGTCAGTTTTTAACAGGAAAGCAGAGGGACCGACAGGAACATCGAGGATGTCACATAAAGGAAGCAATACAAAGAGAACAGGATACGTTTTCATACAAGTACATAGTACAGCAGGCACATATCAAGAATATAAAATGTTGGGGTAACTTTAAGTGTTTTTTTTTTTCAAGTCTTTTTTAGTAAAGTAAAAAAAAAAATGACATAAAGCATTGCAACTCCCTCCACAACATACACGCGTGCGTGCGCTTAATGACGCACATGTGGGACCTTAATATAGCCCTACTTCAAATAGCTTGACTTCTCCAGTTTGCTTTTTTTGTTTTTATGCCATAAAAAATATTCAAAGCAATAAAATATCATAGATATGAAAATAAAGGAGAAATAGTAGTTAAAATTCCTAACATGATAATAGTTTTTAGCTGAAGCGTTTCATGCCTCAGTTCATTATGCTGGTATATTACTGCAGTGAAGTGGGAAATCCAAATAAGATTAAGTTTAGTAGACTGGAAAGTTCAGTATATCTATATAAGGAGAAGGAAGCTTCAAGGATCTTCCCTACCAACAGAATGCGATTAAATAACAGCGAGAGATTCTTATATATGGGCTGGTTCCCCTTTGGGGATGTTATTATCAGGCTCATTCTGGGCAATGTGTAAAGTACAACAACGGATAGAAACAACCCAGAAATCATCCTTCCTTGTACTGGCTGCAGTATGATAAAGCATTACATGGAGTTTAGGATTACTGAACCTTTCACGTTACTTTGTACTCCTTTATTGAAAACTGTCAGAAGTAGGATTCACAGAGGACGTGGTTTTGCAAGAACTTTTATTTAATATTTCAGACCTAAAAAGAAACACCAAAGCCCTGTACACCCGATCGGTTTGTCCGATATAAACAGACCAATGGACCGTTTTCATCGGACAAACCGATCGTGTATGTGGGCCCCATCGGTTTGTTTTCCATCGGTGAAAAAAAATAGAACATGTTTTAAAATTTTCCTATGGATAAAAAAACGATAGAAAAAAACAATCGTCTGTGTGGAAGTCCATCGGTCAAAAATCCACGCATGCTCAGAATCCAGTTGACGCATGCTCGGAAGCATTGAACTTCTTTTTTCTCAGCACGTCGTAGTGTTTTACGTCACCGCGTTGGACACAGTCAGATTTTTGACTGATGGTGTGTAGGCAAGACTGATGAAAGTCAGTTTCATCGGATATCCGACGAAAAAATCCTTCGGATCAGATTCCATCAGATATCCGATCGTGTGTACAGGGCATCAGACCCCTTTAACATCAGTACATGGGCATTGCAGTGCTTATGGTTAATACAGATGTGTACATGTGAATGGGGCTCATAGGGGGAATGGGGCTCAAATTATAGTTTGTTTGTTTTTGTAGATATGGGGGGATTTCTACTTGAAATGCTTTTCCATGAAGTAAAATTCATATATTTTACTACAAGAGGAAATGAAGGCCGTTAAACTCCAGGCCTGTGTTGAAGCTTATAATGCCGCGTACACACCATCACTTTATGTGATGAAAAAAAACGAAATTTTTTGTGAAGTAAAAAAACAACGTTTTTGAAACTTGATTTTCAAAAACGACGTTGCCTACACACAATCGTTTTTTCAAAATGCTCTAGCAAAGCGCGGTTAAGTTCAGCACTCTTTTACATTGAAGCCTGCTTCATAACTTGCTTCTGAGCATGCACGGGTTTAACCACTTCCAAACCGCTGTACGACTATATACGGCCTCATTTTAAAGATGGATATCTCGGTAACGGCAGCAGCTGCTGCCACAACCGAGGTATCCATCTTTAGTGTGAGCAGTTCTGCTAAAGATAACGGCGGTCTCCGCGGCGGATTCGCCGCAAGAACGCCGTTATCGGCGGCGGGAGAGGGCCCCCCTCCCGCCGCTCTCCCGCGCCCTCCGCCGCTTACCGGAGCCGTCGGTAGCGGCGGAGGAGATCGGGTGTGCTCGGCTGCTGACTGGGGAAGCGAGTGAGGGAAAAAATCACCCCCATAGCTCTGCTGGGCGAAAGTGACGTCAAAACGTCAGTCCCGCCCAGCGTCTTAAAGAAACATTTTTTTTTTTGCATTTTAGTCTAAATATGAGATCTGAGGTCTTTTTGACCCCAGATTTCATATTTAAGAGGACCTGTCATGCTTTTTTCTATTACAAGGGATGTTTACATTCCTTGTAATAGGAATAAAAGTGATCATTTATTTATTTAATTTTTTTCCAGTGTAAAAAATAATAAAATAAATAAGAAAAAAAAAAAAAAATGTTAAAGCGCCCCGTCCCGACGAGCTTGCACGCAGAAGCGAACGCATACGTGAGTAGCGCCTGCATATGAAAACGGTGTTCAAACCACACAAGTGAGGTATCGCCGCGATCGTTAGAGCGAGAGCAATAATTATAGCCCTAAAAATGCAACCTATAGATTTTTTTAAATGTCGCCTATCGAGATTTTTAAGAGTAAAAGTTTGACGCCATGCCACGAGCGGGCGCAATTTGTAAGCGTGACATGTTGGGTATCATTTTACTCGGCGTAACATTATCTTTCACAATATATAAAAAAATTGGGCCAAATTTATTGCTGTCTTATTTTTTTTCCAAAAAAAGTGCGCTTGTAGGACCGCTGCGCAAATATGATGTGACAAAAAGTATTGCAATGATCGCCATTTTATTCTCTAGGGTATTAGAAAAAAAAATATATAATGTTTGTGGGTTTTAAGTAATTTTCTAGCGAAAAAAACTGTTTTAGTCTTGTAAACACCAAATCTGAAAAACACCCACGGTACTGAAGTGGTTAAAAACGTAGTTTTAAACGTCGTTTTAGCCTACACACGGTGATTTTTTTGTGACACAAAAAACGACACAAAAAATTAAAGCATGCTTCAATTTTTTTTTTGTCGTTTTTCACAAGACATAAAACAACGTTTTCCCCCACACACGGTCATTTTAATTGACGTTTTTAAAAACCTTGTTTTTTTTCATCACATAAAGTGATGGTGTGTACGCGGCATAAGGTGTCGAGGAGTCTCCCTGATGCCATGTTCAGAGGCGGCTCTTTAACCACTTCGATACTGGGCATTTTCACCCCCTTCCTGCCCAGGCCAACTTTTAGTTTTTAGTGCTGTCGCACTTTGAATGACAATTGAGCGGTCACGCAACACTGTACCCAAAAGATCTTTTTCCCCACAAATAGAGCTTTCTTTTGGTGGTATTTGATCACCTCTGCGGTTCTTATTTTTTGCACTATAGTTTTTTTTTTTTACTAGTAATGGCGGCGATCTGTGATTTTTATCATGACTGTGATGTTGTGGTGGACATATTGGACACTTTTGACACTATTTTGGGACTATTCACACTTATACAGCGATCAGTGCTATAAAAATGCACTGATTACTGTGTAAATGTCACTGACAGGGAAGGGGTAAAACTAGGGGGCGATCAAGGGGTTAAATGTGTTGCCTAGGGAGTGATTCTAACTGTAGGGGGAGGGGACTCACAAGGGGAAGAGACCGATCGGTGTTCGTCTGTACTGGGAACACACCATTGGTCTCCTCTCACCTGACAGGACGTGCCTCTGTGTGTTTAGACACAGATACACGTCCCTGGCTCTATTACTGGCAATCGTGGGTGCCCAGCAGACATTGTGGCCTCCAGGCACGCGCACAGGCCCCCAAGTGACGCAGCTACAAATACTGCAGATTTTGGGGTTGGTTGTCGGGTGGTGCTGCCGCTATCTTTACTAAGGGTTCCCTACTGTGCATGCGGGAAGCGCACTGCACTTTCTAATTGGCCCGGCAGTGGGGGAAGGAGGAGGGGGGCCCAGCTTCTGAGGGACTGCGCCATGGCTGCCCAATTAGTAATCGACCGAGTTCAGCTCTGGCTTGGCGGGGATTGGCTTGGGCAGGGATTGCCTTGAGTGGGAGGAGCGTGGTTGGCCCACCTGCTGGTCAGTAGTCCGCTGGTCAAGTGCACAGTGACATCATGGTACTTGACACCTTTCCAGAGAATTTGAAAGCATCTGCAAGGAGGAGGCATGGGGGAGAGGAGGACCAAAGCCTGCAGGCAATTAAAAATTAGTGTGTGACACAGTCAGTCACTCTATCGGGGGTCACAGATGTAAGGGACGAGTGGAGTCCATAAGGTAAGGGGGGGGACACTGATATAAAGGTCCCCCATCTTACATCAGTGAACCCCTTTACCTTATTATATTCACCCTGCAGACGTTTCTTTAAAATTGTATCTGGACCTCGTGACATTGGGGTGGCGCTTCAATTTCAGTTTTTGTTACATTACACTGCAAGCCAAGGAGACTTTGGATATGTGGGGTGTATAAGCTGCCTGCCTAGGAACCAGATCATTTACATCAAAATGAATACTTTAAGATATCAATACCAGGGAGATAACCCTATGGGTTCAGCGCTATTTTTATATTTTCCTCACTTGCCAATGTGAGGGCATCTTGGGTAAGAGGGCCCTGTATATATACTGTATAGTCTGGCGGGAGTCTGACTGGGTTTTTGGTGGTTATGGAAAGGATCAGGTCAAGGCAAAGATCTAAAGATATATGTTGATGTATATGTTGTTTGGCAATTTTTTTTCTGCTTACTGCTGATGTTGCCTTGTCCAGAGTCAGCCCTAAGGAGGAGGCTGTTTTAATTTTGCCGTAGGAGAGTCTGAGATGTCCATTTTGTAGTGCCCTTGGCTTAGTCCTCTTAGGGCGCGTACACACGATCGGTCAAAACCAATGAAAACGGACTGAAGGTCCTTTTTCTTCGGTCCAGACCGATCGTGTGACGGCCCCATCGGTCAGTTGTCCTTCGGTCAAAAAAATGAGAACTTGCTTTAAAATTTAACCGATGGACGCCTAACCGATAGGTCAAAACCGATCGTTAGTTTGCAAAGGCATCGGTTAAAAACCAGTGCATGCTCAGAAACAAGTTGACGCATGCTTGGAAGCATTGAACTTAATTTTCAGCACGTCGTTGTGTTTTACATCACCGCGTTCTGACACGATCGTTTTTTTAACCTATGGTGTGTAGGCACATCAGACCATCAGTCAGCTTCATCAGACCGTTCTCATTGGATGGACTGATCGTGTGTACGCGGCCTAAGAAGGGTTCTAGGGGTTTAGGCCCCATGTTTCTTAATTTTTCTAGGGGTTACACCCCTGTGCTTTTGAATGATTTTCTTTGGGCTTAGGCCCCTAATACCGTCTTGAGTGGTTCTCGGTAGAGGGACATACCATATTTTCTCATGTGGAGGGGTTATGGGGTATTGCTTTTATATATATATATGGTAAATAGAAAGAACTTACTAAAGCTGGCAAAAAACACAAACAGATTCCTACATCCCTTCAAATGAGGTGGAAGGAGAAACCCCCCCCCCTGCCGGGATGTTGCATACTGACAGCAGGACCTGACGCTGGCAGAATAGACTGACAAAAATCAATTTAACAGTCAACTTTGGTCGAACAGGGACCATTACACACTGATCAAAACTTGGCCAGTCCCTGCTTAACCTCCCTGGCGGTATGATTCTTTCAGAAAAAAGGTGCTGAAAGCGGTACCATTATTTGAAAGGAAATTTGGCGTTTTATACTGTAGGCCTGTAATTTTTAGAAATAACTCACTTAAATCTGACCAAACAAGAGTCTAATAGGCATCCCGGGTATGAATTTTTTTTAAAAACAAAATTATAAATGATAATATAATAAATAATTATAACAAGTAATAACATAATTATAATAAAAATGATTCAATAATGTAATCAAATCAAAATCACTGAAATTTGCCCAGTTGCAGAATTGTCGCTGTCATTATTTTTTTTTTTTTATGACGAATTTCCCCACAAATCGCTATCGCACAATTCTGCAAGTGATTATAATTTATTATCGCTGTTTTTTAGCTGCTCTAAAAACTATTTTTGACATAAAGTGACACTTTTAGTGGCTATGGACAATCTACAGTTTACAGGCAGAAAAAAAAAGTTTTTATAATATAAAAGTACATGTAGGGCACTGGGCAGACCACTAGGGACAAGGGGGGTGTTATGAACTGGAACGTACCTTGTAGCCAGAGCCTAGTGTGCAGGAGGAGGCCTCTCTTACAGCCCCGGCTCTGGAGCTGCTGGAGTTGGGACAGCAAGCTCGGGAGCACGGCGAGGTAGGAGTGCCTGGTGATGATAGCAGCTCGGCACCAGTGGTGGTCCTTCGGGACGGTGGTTGTAGGAGACAGCGCCTCTGGAGCTGGCACAGGCACTGGATAGCAGGAGCTGGTGAAGCAAAACCGGGTTAGCAGATAATCAGGTGGGTTAGGCAAGCGTAGTCAGATTCAGGCACAGGGTCTGGTAACGATGGGCAGGAGAGCAGAGCGGAGTCAGAGCAGGCCAGGGGTCGGAGTGGAGAGGGTCGGATGGTCAGACGGAGCCGGGTCGGTTTGAGGTAACAGGTTACAACAGGTCACAAGTTTCACAGATACAATGCTGCAGATCAGACAGCAAAGTGTCACTGCAGCTGCTTGCTTTTTAAAGGCTGAGTGGCGCCAATCGCGCATTAACGTGCACGCGCGCGTTCCCGCCATCGTGCGCGTGTAGTAGGCGCATGCGCGCGCATACGAGCGCGCACATTTGACGCACAGATGCGCGCATTTGGCTCATATCCGTGTGCATGTGGGACGCGCCTGCGCACATGAATAGGCGATTGATGCTGATTCTGACCATCAGTAAGTGTGCGCATGCGTGCACGCCGGAGCCTATTGGCAGGTCCCTGACAGGGGGTGTGTATTTTTTACATACAGTACTGTAATCTATAAGATAACAGTATACTGTATGTAATGTGTTTGTTTACATTTTTGAATTTGGCGCCGTTCTCCGCTCCCGTGCGTCGTAACGTCGCAGGGAACAGAGATCGGCGTCACACAGAGGCACTGTGTGAATCGAGCGAGGACCCGCTCGCTCACACAGAGCGGTGGCATCGCTGGATCCAGGGACAAGGTAAGTAAACACTCCCTGTGGATCCAGCGAGGCGATCCCGAGTCTGACTCGGGGTTACCGCTCGCAGCAGGAAAATCTAACCCCGAGTCAGACTCGGGAATACCGCCAGGCAGGTTAACCGGCTGAATTTAAATCCATCTTTGGCCACTCTGGGGCAGATCCACAAAGAAAGTACGCCGGCGTATCTACTGATACGCCGGCGTAATTTCAAATTTCCCACGTCAAATCTTTGTTTTGAATCCTCAAAACAAGATACGACGGCATCTGGGTTAGATCCGACAGGCGTACGTCTTCGTACGCCTTCGGATCTTAGATGCAATTCTTCGGCGTCCGCTGGGTGGCGTTCCCGTCGTATTCTGCTTTGAGTATGCAAATTATCTATTTCCGACGATCCACGAACGTACGAGCGGCCGTCGCATTCTTTTACGTTGTTTCCGTTCGGCTTTTTTCGGCGTATAGTTAAAGCTGCTATTTGGTGGCGTACGCAATGTTAAATATGGCCGTCGTTCCCGCGTCAAATCTTTTTTTTTTTAATTTTGTTTGCGTAAGTTGTCCGTGAATGGGGCTGGACGTAATTTACGTCCATGTCAAAACCAATGACGTCCTTGCGACGTCATTTACCGCAATGCGCGGCGGTAAATTTAGGGACGGCGCATGCGCAGTTCATTCGGCGCGGGGACGCGATTCATTTAAATTAAACACGCCCCCTACTCGCCGCATTTGAATTCCGCGCCCTTACACCGCGAGAGATACACTACGCCACCGTAACTTACGGCGCAAATTCTTTCAGGATTCAAACCAAAGCCAGGTAAGTTACAGCGGCGTAGCGTATCTCAGATACGCTGCGCGGGTGCAGATCTTTGTGAATCTGCCCCCTTCAGTGCATTGTTGTTGACACTCAGTAATAATAATCCCCAACTATGTAAATGAAGTTTCACATATACTGTACCTATCCAGCATTACCAAAAATTGAAATGTCTGTTTTGGATGGGCCGACCCTCTAACCCTCTGTTACGCTGTGTATTGTGCATATCTTTATTTGTAGACAGTCTATGTACATTCCCAGGCTTTCACCTGACATGCTAATGCTTCGCAACGCGACCTTTAATATAATCCCTTTTTAAAGTATCAAGTTCAATCATCTGCGCTAATGGTGATAAAAGCAGACCTCTTTTGACCCCGCAGAGCGATGGTGCTTTTAATTAGACTTACTTTTTATCATCCAAAATAAATTTGACATAATAAAATTTTGAAACAGATAAAACGACCATAAAGCAACCAAGCATGGTGTACTTTGCCTGCTAGATTTTGAGTCGGCTCCGATTCAGTTTATCTCTGGTCTGCGCTCATTATATATATATATATATATATATATATATATATATATATATATATATATATTGCCCCTTTATAATTAAACAAGTGGCAGCATGCAACACAAAGTTATAAATATAATTGTTCACGTCTTTGATCTTTTTCCAGGTGGAAATGATCCATTGTTAGCCCCCCCCCCCCTCTATGCTTATTGCTGTAGCATTATTAAATCCAAAAGCAAACATTTATTATATTGCAGTTTATAAATTCTTAGATATGCTGGCTGTATTAGTTTCCTTGTTTGGGCTTTCTTCTATTTTCATCTGGTGATCCAGGCTGTAAGTCTGTTGTTTTTCAAAAGAACAAGCTATCTTTCAGTTACAGGGATGAGGCAAACTATTAACAACTGACAGGGGTGATAACAATCAGCTTTTATTTATTTATATTAAATCTTAACCCCCCCCCAAAATAAAATCTGTTTGTTGTAACTGCGTATAACATATTAGCTGGGGTTCCCCTTCAATTTGTCAGTGTATTTAAATATGCTAGTACATCTAACATCCCCCTCCCCACCACTGACAATGCTGCTGTCCAAATCTGCCCCTGTGCTAGTTCCTCCAGAGCGTAGGCATTCTAATGCAGGAGGGGTATTGCTGGCCAGATCACAACTGGAAAGCAGAGGGGAAAAAGCTAAAAAAAAAGAAAGAAAAAGAATGCAGCCACCACATCTAATAATTGGTAAACTGCAATATATTCAATTTTTGAAGATATTTTTTTTTTTTTAAGGAAACATGTTATAAGAGACCTACAGGTATTGCCTTCTTCTGAAAATACAGGCTGTCTTCGGCTTGAATACTTTCTGCAAGTGTCAATAAACCCAAAAAATGTCTTTGTGTATATTTCTTTAACATGCGTGTTATGCCTGTGTGCATTGGTGTGCGCAGCCTATTGCATTTTTGCATTAGGTGTGCACCCCAGAGCACAAACACACACATTCATGTATATCAGCAGAGATTGGTGTCAGTAGGGCAGTTTATAGCCTCAGTAGTTCACTTTTGTTATTATTTTTATTTTTTTATATATTTTTTATAATAATATTATTATTATTTTTTAATTTAGGAGCCCTGTTGGGGGGCTTTGGTGAAATATCAGGCATCTAAACAGTACCCTGATGTCTCATTTTTGAGACATAGAAAGGGTCTGAGGACAGAGATTCCCCAGTCCCTTTCTCTGAAGCCACAGCTGCACTGGACAGTGAATTATTGGGAAGTGCTAATATTGAGAGGGAAGCTGGTAGCACTACAGGGGGAGATGGCGGCACCAGAAAGCAGGGGAATCTGCACTTCATTGGGTGATTAGGGTGTGCCCAGGCAAATCTGGCACACCCTCTGTGCAGTGCGCCTATGCCTGTGTGCAGAAACTTGCTATCATTCATCTGTTTTTTGCAAATACGTGCTTTATCTTGCCTTTCTATGCACTTTCCCATTGCTAGTGGTAACGTCTGGACTACTGTTAGAAATCACAGGGCCCTGTACAGACTACCTGACCCACTCTCCATCCTGGAGCAATCCCCTGTACAGACTACCTGACCCACTCTCCATCCTGGAGCAATCCCCTGTACAGACTACCTGACCCACTCTCCATCCTGGAGCAATCCCCTGTACAGACTACCTGACCCACTCTCCATCCTGTACCTTCAGCAGCCAGCAGGAGGGAGAGGAGAAGAAGTTGTCAGCACTGCTGGAGGAACACACAGGGGGGAGGAGATTATCTACAGGGGGTGATCAGTGTGGCAGGGGCAATTACTAGAACAGATCCCCTCTTGTTCCCTTCCTGCACCAGCTTAGCAGCCTCACCAGTGCTTATCAATGCAGCCTCACCAGCACTTATCAATGCAGCCTCACCAGCGCCCATCAATGCAGCCTCACCAGCGCCCATCAATGCAGCCTCACCAGCGCCCATCAATGCAGCCTCACCAGCGCCCGCCAATGCAGCCTCACCAGTGCTTATCAATGCAGCCTCACCAGGGCCCATCACTGCAGCCTCACCAGCGCCCATCACTGCAGCCTCACCAGCGCCCATCAATGCAGCCTCACCAGCACCCATCAATGCAGCCTCACCAGCGTCCACCAATGCAGCTTCACCAGCGCCCACCAATGCAGCCTCACCAGCGCCCACCAATGCAGCCTCACCAGCGTCCATAAATGAATGTTTACTTGCTTCCAATCATTCAGGAGTCAGGACACAGACACAGTCCTTCCGCCGCCATTGCGCCTCTGACACTATATGCAAACAGAGCGGCGGCTGCCTGCAGGTGCTGAGACTTAGTTGCTTGTTGCAGAGAGAAGAGCGTAGGAACACCAGTGGCCGGGCGACCCTAGGCAGCAGTGCGCCCTAGGCGGTTGCCTAGCTTGACTAGTGGTAGCACCGACCCTGGAAATGGCCACTGTCCGCTCTCCTCTATGGGGCAGTTGGAAATGGAATGCATGTCAGTTTCCATCCAATCGTCATCCGATCCAATCTGCTGGATGGATGGCGAACGTATCGTCATTTGTCTATTTTGAGCGGATTTTATCGGATCGGATGCCTGGCGGGTGACATCCGACGCCCCATAGAGATCAATGGGTGGTTTGATCGGGTCCGCCTGAAAGACTGACAGATGGACCGGATCAGTCCGCTGGTGTGAAAGGGGCTTTATACAATCCTCTGTCAGTTGCTCTAAAGTAGCACTGCAACAGAATGAAATCCGACCCTGACAATTTATTTTTTTGTACAAAAATATATGTCAGTTTCAGAAACACATCTGTCACAGAACTTTTCAAACCTGCAGCAGTTGGCTCAGGCTGTCCAGGTATACAGATGCAGGATTCACAAATACACTGTAAACCTGCTGCAAAGTCATTGCCAAGAGAGAGGTACCCTGACTTGCATCTAACTGTGTTACTAATCTGGTTCATATACTGTGGGCCAGATTCAGATACCTGAGCGTATCTGTCCGGCCCGTGTAACGTATCTCCGATATGTTTTGCCGCTCTAACTTTGGTCGCGAGTTCTTTATTCAGAAAGAACTTGCTCCCTTAGTTACGGCAGCGTAGCGCATGTGTTGCGGCGTAAGGCCGCGTAATTCAAATGGGGATGTAGGGGACGTGTTTTTTTTAAATTTATGTTGACCCCGCGTTTTTTACACTTTAGTTGAACGCCGCATGCGCCGTCCATAAAATATCATAGTGTCGCAAGGACGTCATTAGTTTCGACGTGAACATAAATTACGTCCATCCGTATTCGCGAACGACTTACGCAAACAACGTAAAAAATTAAAAACTTGGCGTGGGAACGACAGCCATACTTAACATTAGCTACCCCTCATATAGCAGGGGTAACTATACGCCAAAAAAAGCCAAACGCAAACAACGTAAAAAAAAAGCGCCGGGCGGTCGTTCGTTTCTGAATCCGCGTAAAAAATCCTCATTTGCATATTCCTTGCGTGAAACATACGGAAGCGCCACCTAGCGGCCAGCCTGGAATTGCAGCCTAAGATCCGACGGTGTAAGACACTTACACCTGTCGGATCTTAGGGAGATCTATGCGTAACTGATTCTCTGAATCAGTCGCATAGATACGACCGGCCAGGCTCAGAGATACAACGGCGTATCAGGAGATACGCCGTCGTATCTCTTTCTGAATCCGGCCCTCTATGTCCTCCAATGTGCTTCTTGGATAGCAGTCAAGGCTATTAGGAAATAAATGCTGCCAAAATGAAAACAATAATCTTTGCAACGATATTAATGCATTAAAAAATAACCGCAGGCCTTTACAGAAAATACATAAAAATTATAAATGAATAATTCCCAGCTTCTACAGAGTATAATGAGGTCAGTTTCTGAATAGAAACATCTGTTTTACATTTATACCAGTTTACATGCAGATCGCTCTTCACATTTACTGGTAAGTCATCAGCGCTTATGTAGGCACCACAGTATATCACTAGAAATATATCAAGTCAGGTGAAAAGTTCACAGCTAGTTCAGTTTGCGATTTAAAACACCATCATTTAGGCCTGGTTCACACCTATGCAGGTTGCAGTTTGCATATTCCAGGTGCATTTTGCAGTTTTCAATACACGCTTTTTATCTATTGAAGTCTATGGAACCAAAAACCAGAAAAAAGAAGAGAAGAGCTGACACTTTGGTTACCACCCCCCCCCCCCCCCCCCAAATGGACTGTAGTGTGTTTCTGAAAAACAGAAAACACACAAGAAAATGCATAGGTGTGAACCAGGCAAGGGTCAAGTCCTGGGGAAAAAAGTGTGGGAACTCCCACCCAAGATCCACTCCCCCACCAAAAAAAAAAAAAAAATGATTCGCTCATATGCATAATTACTAAACCGCATGTTTTTGTTTTTTTTTTCGATCCACTGTACCTTAGTAATCCTTTATGTTACTGGCCGCTTCCTGTATATGGATTCATCGGGTAGTGTGCAGGTATTCCGTCACTTCCTCGATGCCACAATGTCTCCTGGGAGCTTTTGTCATTGTTCCCAGGAGACATTGCGGCATCGAGAAAGTGACGGAATACCCGCACACTACCCGATGAATCCATATACAGGAAGCGGCCAGTAACATAAAGGATTACTAAGGTTTGCCTGCCCCTGACAGTGACTCGAGCTGGGCATCGCCGCTTAGTGAAGGATTGGCTCGGGCGGCTCGGCTGCTCTAGTCCTGCAAAGGGAACTGCGTTCCTGCTGTAAAAAAAGTGCAGGAACTCCGTTCCCACGCGTTCCCACAGGACTTGAGCCCTGGAACCAGGCCTTAAGAGAAACTACAATTAAACCTGTTCTGATAGCGTTGAAAAGTGTTTGATCCTCTGTAAGATGTCTTCACATTTGGAATGTTTAATAGTGCCTCCGGTCTTTGAAAACACCTAGTGAAGGGCTGTGAGAGGAAATGAAAATTTCCCTTCTTTGGAGTTTCTTCTCCCTATATTCCTATGGAGAATACACTAGGCAGTCAGTCACCCATAAAGCAGTTCCTAGGGGATTATCTAAATGGGTACATGGAAAGCGAACCCCAGGGAATGAAAACAAAAAAGCTCAACTCTTACCAGTTAAGGACAAGAAGTGACACATGCCGGCACACACGGAGCAATAAAAACCTGAAAGAGCACACGTACTAATGTCTACATCCTGGTCCCCAGTACACTATCACCCTCGCAAATGGTCTGCACATACTATGTGTGTATATTCTGTGTGTGTATACTGTGTATGTATACTGTGTGTGTATACTATGTGTGTATATTCTGTGTGTGTATACTGTGTATGTATACTGTATGTGTGTATACTGTATGTGTGTATACTGTATGTGTGTGTGTATACTGTGTATGTATACTGTATGTGTATATACTGTGTAGGTATACTGTATGTGTATACTGTGTATGTGTGTATACTGTATGTGTGTATATACTGTGTAGGTATACTGTATGTGTGTGTGTGTGTGTGTGTGTATATACTGTGTGGCCCCATAATCTATTGCCCGGGGACCCCATAATCTCCTATTGCCCGGGGGCCCCACAATCTCCTATTGCCCGGGGGCCCCATGAGTTGTCAGTCCACCCCTGCCTGCACTTGATACACCCACCTTCTTTGTGCTCCTACGTAGATCAGACCCACTTTCTGGGTGGTCCTGTCCAGAGTCTGCCCACTCTCTGGGCTGGGCCATCTCTAATTAAGTGGGAACTGCCCATTTGCAGCCATAATCTCCCAAGCTTGGTAATGTTGAGAAGTGTGATCTTGTGACACAACCTGGGACTGTAATGGCAAATTCATCACAGTTACCATCTATACAGAGGATCTAAGCTTCTCCACTCTTAGGCTGCATTCACATCTAGGCGGACGAAATCGCGGCGTTTTGTCGCCGCAAATCGCGGTAAAAATAGCGGCATTGTCCGCCTAGATGTGCCCCAAGATGACCCCCTCTATGGAGATGATTGCCATCTCCTAGCCGAACGCTCGAAGACGCCTGAAAAAAAGGTCCGGGACCTTTTTTCACGCGGCAGGCGACAGGCGTCCGGCGTTCGGCGTGGAGATGTGAACCATCTCCATAGAGGGACATCTGTTTTCAGCCCTCTGGCGGCAGCGGCGTAGCGCTACAGGCGTAAAAACGCCTAGGTGTGAATGGGGTCTTACAAAACGTGGAACAAAAAGTTTGGCTGCAGTTACATTATAAGGGGCGAATAAAGTTCATTAGAAACTTGCAGGCATGATCATCCCTGCATATTCCTAATTGTGTAGCTGCTTTGCAGGTTCTGAATTTGTTCACGTAAAATACATGTACATGTTTGCTTTAAAAATTCCCCAGCCCCGCTTTCCCTAGTATATAGAGGGGTCCCCCCTCCAACGGGTGTTTACCGCCCCAACAGCTGTGGTTTCCAGCTAGATCTACAGCTAGGCCGGGATAAATCTAATGACGGTCTGCCCATGCCTACACACTAACATCCTATAAGTTCGAATGGAATTTCAGATGAGTCCCGTTCAAGTCAACATGACCTTAGGACCCTGGTACAGGTAGGGTGACACTAGGAAGTAGATCCACAGAGCAAGTACGCCGGCGTATCTACTGATACGCCGGCGTACTTTCAAATTTCCCGTGTCGTATCTTTAGTTTGAATCCTCAAACCAAGATACGACGGCATCTGGGTAAGATCCGACAGGCGTATGGCTTTGTACGCCTTCGGATCTTAGATGCAATACTTCGGCGCCCGATGAGTGGAGTTTGCGTCGTTTTCTGCGTCGAGTATGCAAATTAGCGATTTACGACGATCCACGAACGTACTCGCGGCCGTCGCATTTTCTAACGTTGTCTGTAGTCGGCTTTTTCCGGCGTATAGTTAAAGCTGGTATTTTACGGCGTATAGATAGACTTGCCATGTTAAGTATGGCCGTCATTCCCGCGTCGAAATTAGAATTTTTTTTTTTGGCGTAAGTCGTCCGTGAATCGGGATGGACGTAACTCACGTCTAAGTTAAAAAAATGACGTCCTATCGAAGTCATTTAGCGCAATGCACGGCGGGAAATTTCGGACCGACGCATTCGCAGTTCATTCAGCGCGGGGACGCGCTTCATTTAAATGAAACCCGCCCAATTTGAAATCCGCCGTCAGAAATACACTACGCCGCCGTAACTTACGGCGCAAACTCGCTGAGGATTCGAAAATACGCCAGGTAAGGTACGGCGGCGTAGTGTATCTCTGATACGCTGCACCGATCTATTTGTATGTGGATCTGGCCCTAGATTTTTACTGGCTGGGTTGCAGACGTCCTAGGAGGTCGTAGCCATTGGACAAGGTAAGTAAGCACCCGCTGGAGGGGCCCCCAGATCTATATAATGAGGGGACTGAAGAGTATTTTAATAAAACATGTACATAACCCTGAAAGATGCAATGGGCTTTGATTTATGTTTTTTACATGTAAAATCTAAAGTACCAAAAATATTTTCATGATCCATTTGATCTCAGCTTACAGATATGTCCTTATGATGAGTATAAGGAGATAATCTCAGGCAGATCTTTATAGTAAACCTCTGCTTTGCCCATACATGGCGAAGCAACGGGTTCACTTACCTGTTGCCCACCCTTGCTACTAAGCTTCCTTTCACTCACCTACTGCTCTAATTGGTTGCTACAAACAAAGACAGAAAGCCCTTTGTAAACTCTAGGTCACAACTTGAAGCTTATGAAAAGCTGAAGATTGACTTCTATGTGACAGCACCGTGTGGCTATGCGTCAGACACGAAGCACCAGAACTGTCATTTTGGGGGTAATGTGAAGCTAGGTGTGGATACATATACATTTTCCATAGGTAAGACTCCATAGGTAAGACTGCAACATTTTAAATACCGTATATACTCGAGTATAAGCCGAGTTTTTCAGCAATTTTTTTTGTGCTGAAAATGCCCCCCTCGGCTTATACTCGAGTCACCTTTTTGCGCCTGATCTCCCGGACTTTGGGGACCCAGTACTGGCAAACATGTAGCCCCACTCTTCCTCTATAAGTGTGCAAAGTTTGTTGTCCAGGGGACCTACGGCCGGGAGCACCGATTTTTCAAAGCCGGGCACCCCTTCCATAGACTCCCATGTTAAACGGTCATTTCTTGCAGTTGCAAGTTGGAGTTTACACAGGGCTCTCTCCTCTCACTCCTGGAGGGCAAATGGAGCAATGGGGGAAGGGAAGGCCCATAGAAGCAGCTGGTGGAGCCGCCATTGTCTGGGCAAACTCCTTACAGACAGGCTGGGCAACCAAACCTAAAAGCCCAGAATGACTTTGGGGACCCGGTACTGGACCCAGAACTTTGCACACATATAGCCCTTTTTTTCTCACCTACAAGTTTGCGTGCAAGGTTTGTTGTCTGGGGGACCTACGGCTGGGAAGCAATGATTTTTCAAACCCGGGCAACCCTTCCATCCCATGTTAAATGCCAGTCTAGTCATGGACACAGTGAGGCATGGACACAGTGAGGGATGGGCACAGTGAGGCATGCAGATGGACACCCTAGGCTCATACTCGAGTCAATACGTTTGCCCATTTTTTTTGTGGTAAAATTAGGTGCCCCGGCTTATATTTGGGTCGGCTTATACTCGAGTATATACGGTACATTAAAAAATATATATATATCATTCTGAATTTTACACAATTACATTTGTAAATGGTTGTTGCAAGGATTTACAGCCACTTTGTGAATACCTGTATTTGATTTTCCTATGGGTTGCCAACGCCTAGGCCTGATTGTAGGTAAACATAAGTTAGTTCAGCTAGTAGCCCATGAGTGACAGCAGCATCACTCATTCATAGTATAAATCCTTTGTTCTTCCTGTGCAGGAAAAGGAGTGTCTTCAGTACGCCGGTACAGCCCTAAGCAATTAAATAACTCACAGGTGTTCCTGCATTTAAATCCACATATTGGAGTATGCAAGATAGTATTTACAAAGAGCTGATTGACATTTGCAAGAATGTTACTTTACAAAAAGTCAACTGATCTATGGGGAGATACACTAACTGACATACCAGTGGAATTCCAGGTGCTTGGAAGGAAACACTCTTTTCAGC